>NC_092128.1:84068228-84371258 GCF_043159975.1 Macaca nemestrina | reverse complement strand
AAACTGCTTTAAAGTTCGTATGGAACCAAAAAGAGCCTGCATTGCCAAGACAATCCTAAGTCAAAAGAACAAAGCTGGAGGCATCACACTACCTGACTTCAAACTATACCACAAGGCTACAGTAACCAAAACAGCATGGTACTGGTACCAAAACAGAGATCTAGACCAATGGAACAGAACAGAGTCCTCAGAAATAATACCACACATCTACAGCCATCTGATCTTTGACAAACCTGAGAAAAACAAGAAATGGGGAAAGGATTCCCTATTTAATAAATGGTGCTGGGAAAATTGGCTAGCCATAAATAGAAAGCTGAAACTGTATCCTTTCCTTACTCCTTATACAAAAATTAATTCAAGATGGATTAGAGACTTAAATGTTAGACCCAAAACCATAAAAACCCTAGAGGAAAACCTAGGTAGTACCATTCAGGACATAGGCATGGGCAAAGACTTCATGTCTAAAACACCAAAAGCAACGGCAGCAAAAGCCAAAATTCACAAATGGGATCTAATTAAACTAAAGAGCTTCTGCACAGCAAAAGAAACTACCATCAGAGTGAACAGGCAACCTACAGAATGGGAGAAAATTTTTGCAATCTACTCATCTGACAAAGGGCTAATATCCAGAACCTACAAAGAACTCAAACAAATTTACAAGAAAAAAACAAACAACCCCATCAAAAAGTGGGCAAAGGATATGAACAGACATTTCTCAAAAGAAGACATTCATCCAGCCAACAGACACATGAAAAAATGCTCATCATCACTGGCCATCAGAGAAATGCAAATCGAAACCACAATGAGATACCATCTCACACCAGTTAGAATGGCAATCATTCAAAAGTCAGGAAACAACAGGTGCTGGAGAGGATGTGGAGAAATAGGAACACTTTTACACTGTTGGTGGGATTGTAAACTAGTTCAACCATTATGGAAAACAGTATGGCGATTCCTCAAGTATCTAGAACCAGATGTACCATATGACCCAGCCATCCCATTACTGGGTATATACCCAAAGGATTATAAATTATGCTGCTATAAAGACACATGCACACGTATGTTTATTGCAGCACTATTCACAATAGCAAAGACTTGGAATCAACCCAAATGTCCATCAGTGACAGATTGGATTAAGAAAATGTGGCACATATACACCATGGAATACTATGCAGCCATCAAAAAGGATGAGTTTGTGTCCTTTGTAGGGACATGGATGCAGCTGGAAACCATCATTCTTAGCAAACTATCACAAGAACAGAAAACCAAACACCACATGTTCTCACTCATAGGTGGGAACTGAACAATGAGATCACTTGGACTCAGGAAGGGGAACATCACACACAGGGGCCTATCATGGGGAGGGGGGAGGGGGGAGGGATTGCATTGGGAGTTATACCTGATGTAAATGACGAGTTGATGGGTGCTGACGAGTTGATGGGTGCAGCACAGCAACATGGCACAAGTATACATATGTAACAAACCTGCACGTTATGCACATGTACCCTAGAACTTAAAGTATAATAATAATAATAATAATAATAATAATAAAGAAATTGTGGCACATTTACACCATGGAATACTATGCAGACATAAAAAAGGATGAGTTCATGTCCTCTGTAGGAACATGGATTAAGCTGGAAACCATCATTCTGAGCAAACTATCACAAGGACAGAAAACCAAACACCACATGTTCTCACTCATAGGTGGGAATTGAACAATGAGAACACTGCCTTCCCCTTTTCTTATTCTACTTCCCCAGCTATGGGTGTAGCCCTCTCTCTGTGTTTACTCCTTGCTCCTCATTGTTCATCATAATCCACTTTCTGGAAAAGAGTTCTTCTATTTATTTTTTAAAGTATATTTAGTTCGATGCATTATATATAATGGGGGCTCTTGCATTGAAAACAATGATTGCCTTTAGTGGTACTATGAGTAGCTTTGTTCCAGGCCATAGTAGTTGTGGTAAAAGTGGAATCAGTGTTTGAAAAGGTGAACCAAATGTGAGGCTTCTGAATACCCTAATACATCATTTCTGCAGCAGTGTTTGGCTTGATTCCAAGTAATTCAGTAACGTATTTGCCTAAAAAACCTGAGATGATATCTTCCTTTTGTTCCACAGTACCTTTTCTATTCAAAGTGACAATACCAAAATTCTAGTGAGAATACTTTCTTAGGAAGGACATATGCTATTGTTAAGATCATAGATTCTAAATTCAGTTGACTTAAATTTCTGCTATGGCTCTGCTCTTTTCCAGATGCACATTTTTTCGTATGCTATTTAACTTTCATAACCTGCACTTTCCTCACCCAAAAATGGGACAAATTATTGGAGATGTCCCATAGAGTTATTTGAGAATTAAATAATTCATGTGAAACAGTTAGCAAAACATTTCATAATAAATGCTTGACAGATGATAGCTATTGTTATTTGAATTCACATATTAATAACTTTTTTCATTGAAAAATGAATTCCAAGTGTTCAACTAACACTGAGTCGGCTTTGATTAACCCCCATCACTGTGAGTAATTGGAGATAAATTTTTGCCCTTTGTATTTTTTTCTTCATATCATGATGCTGATGGTTCCATATTTATTGACAACACCTAAATTTATGCTCAGCCTTTTTTGGAAAATGGGCTAGTCATGATAATGGTGTAATTTCAACTGAACCAGTAACTCTCATACAGAATTATCATTGGAAATCTCATACAAAATTATTGTTATCTTCCAATAATAAAATTGATTTCTGAAAGATCACAATAGATACATAGATTTGTCAACATTTCTATTTATAAGAAACTTCTAAATCCCAGTTGAGGGATGTCAACCCTACAAGAAAAAGGTACTTGGTTAAATGGCATAATTAGTTAGTGCCTGATGTTTTATGACTAGGAAACAGATGTCATAAATCCAGGTCAGTATTATACGTGGCCTAATATTCTTTTGATTAAGTTTCTAAATTTATGTTACTTGGGTCTTGAGAAAGATAACATGTTTATTGTTATTAATTATTTCCCTGTTGTGGGGACACTAGAAACCAATTAGGAATACAAAGAGCTACAACTAATACATCTTAGAATAATAACAGCAAGGAGGGTCAGTTTCACGCTTTGCTTAAGTCCTCTCCTATTTATGGTCTTCTTTTTCTTTACCTCCCTTTTTACTTCTTAACACTCTTTGTTCCCTTTACAATGCTTTCTTTCTTCTCCAAACACATATCCATGCCATGACATAATTGTTCTTGTTTTTTAAATTTTTTAATTGACAAATAATAATTGCATATATTTATGGAGTGGAATGTGATGTTTCCATGTATGCATGCAGTGTGAAATGATCAAATCAGGCTAATTAGCACATCTATCACCTCAAATACCAATCATTTCTTTGTGATGAGAATATTTAAAATCAACTTATTTAGCTATTTTGAGATATACATTATTATTATTAACAATGGTAACCATGCTGTGCAATAGATCACCTAGACTTTCATTCCTCTCATCTAAGTGAAACTTTGTACTCTTTGACCAATATTTCCGCTTTCCCTGCCAACTCTCTCCCCCAGCCCCTGGTAACCACCATTCTACTCTCTACTTCTGTGAGTTTGACTTTTTTAGATTCCACATATAAGCAAGATCATGCAGCATTTGTCTCTTTGTGCCTGGCTTATTTCATTAGGTTGCCCTCTAGGTTAACCTATGTTGTTGCGACTGACAGAATATCCTGCATTTTAAAAGCTGAATAATATTATATTGTGTATATATTCCACATTTTTACAAATCTATTCATCCATTCATGGGCACTTTGGTAATTTTAATATCTTGGCTATTGTGAATAGTGCTGCAATGAACAAAGAAGTGCAGATATCTTTTTGGCATATTGATTTCAATTTCTTTGGATATATAGCCAGAAGTGAAATTGCTGGTTCATACAGTTGTTCTATTTTTAGATCTTCAAGGAAATTTTATACTGTTTTCCCAAATAGATATACTAATTTACAATACCACCAAAAGTGTGCAAGGGTTCCCTTTCCTCCACATGTTTAGGTCTGAGTATTATTTTCTCTTAATCAGCTCCCGAGTTCGAGCTCCTTTTATGAAAGTATCAATACCTTCTGTTTCTTTGAGGTTGTTATGGTGGGATGGGGCTGGGTGTGTGTATATGTTTGTTCGTGTGTGTATATGTAAGTAGATATATGTGGACTGGAGGAGACTGTTTTTCCAGCAATCTAAAAACAAATTGCTTTCAGGGAACTACTCTTCATATTTATTTTCAAAACTAAGTTTGATGAAGAACTATTTGAGAAAGTAGAGAGAAGTGAGCGATACTCCACTGTATTTTATCTTTATTGTTTAGGTTGAGTAACTTCTATTGTTGTCTCTTCAAATTCACCAAGTCTTTCTTTTGTTCTCTTCATTCTGCTATTTAGCTTTTCCTTTGAGTTTTTAATTTTGGTTATTGTGTTTTTGAATTCTAAAAGTTCTAGTTGGTTCTTCTGTATATCTCACATTTTTTTTTCTGAGACTTCTTATTCATTTAATTGTTTTAATAATATTTGATTGATTATTGAAGACTTTTTATGATGCCTGCTCTAAAATCTTTGTCAGATAATTCCAAAATCTAGCCATGTTACTGGTGCTGTATTTTATTGTTGTTTCTTACAGAAGTTGTGATTTTTCTAATTTTCGGTGTAATGAATGATTTTTTATTGTATCTTGGGGATATTGGGAGAATTTTGTTATGGGATTCTGGATCCTCTGTTTAAACAGGATGATTCTGTCATCACCCCGGTTAAAAAAAGATGCCATTGCCTCATTAATGCTCAATGGGAGTAAAAATCCGGTTTCCCCAGTTAGTCTCCATTGATACTCTATAGAGGAGTGTGTAACTCATCACTAGTTTTTATACGGCCTCCACTACTAAGGAGGCCTCATTACTTTCAGGAAGGGACAGAAGACCCATCTCTCCACCAGCCTTCTCTGACACCTCTTTTGCAAACAGAAAGTGTGTCTCATTACAACTGGGGGAGGTTGGAAGACTAGGTTCTCCATTTGTCTTTTGCTAGCAGAGATGAGTTTGAGGGCTGCAGTATTGTCCACGGTGTTGCTGAGAGTACAGAATTTATTATGTATTGCTAGACTGCCTCTTTCCTTGTGCATTGACTCAAAAGACCAGGATTTCTTGGGACTTATTTGTTTTTCTCTTATTCCTGGTTTTTTTTTTTTTTTTTTTTTTTTTAGATGGTCTTGCTCTGTTGCTCAAGCTGGAGTGCAATGGTGCAATCTCAGCCCACTGAAACCTCTGCCTCCTAGGTTAAAGCTATTCTCCTGCCTCAGCTTCCTGAGTAGCTGGGATTACAGGTGCCTGCCACCATGCCCAGCTAGTTTTTGTATTTTTAGTAGAGACGGGGTTTCACCATGCTGGCCAGGCTGGTATCAAACTCCCAACCTCAGGTGATCTGCCCACCTTGGCCTCCCACAGTGCTGGGATTACAGTCATGAGCCACTGTACCTAGCCCTTACTGGTGTTTTTGACTTGCTAGTCTTTTGAATACCCAGTTCAGGGTATATATGGTCAACAAACAAACAAACAAACCAAAAACCAAAAAAACCCTGTGAAACCACCATGCCATTTCTTGCGTTTGTGTTATTTAGCTAGTATTATGCCTTCTGTCTAATTTTCAGAGTCTTCTTATACTTGTTTTATGTATAATGTCCAGGATTTTTAGCTTTTCTTAGCTAAAGGAGAAACAGGGAAGAATGTGTTAAACATATTTTGCCTAGAACTGGGAGTCCCCAGTGTCTACTTTTGTATATCCCCTAAGTTAAGAATAGTTTTTACATTTTAAAATACTAGTAAAAATGGAAATAAGAATAGCATTTTATGATATAAAAATTATATAAAATTCAAATTTCAGTACTCATAATTGAATGTGTATTAGAAGCTGACAATCAAAAAGAAAATTTTGGGAATGTTGAATGCAGTACTCAGAAATGTCTTATCTGAAGAGTAGGGAAAAAACAAACTTAAACCAAAAGCCCTTCTGGTTCTTCCTTTAAAAAGAAAAGATTGGGAAAGAACAAAATATTTCTGAGTAACAACCCCATTGCCTCAAAAAATTCAAGTATATTTAAAGAAATACGAAATTAGCAAGTGTCCCACAGGATAAAATTCAACATGACATAAATGAGTGACAGATATAAAAAATATATAGGTGACAGATATAAAAAAGTTTTAAAAATATTATAAAGATGAAACAACAACAATATCTCTGATTATATATACACTGGATAGAATTAAAGGCAGATTAGACTTTGCAGAAGAAAAAAATATGATCTGGAAAATATAGCAATAGAAATAATCCAGAATAAAGCATAAAAAAGAATTAAAAATGCAAAACATTTAAACCATTATGTTAATGGGAATAAATAATACCAAATATATAAAACATTTTTCCAGAAAATTTAGGAAGAGATTAGTTTATACTTACTATATAAGTCTGACCATATTCTGATACCAAGATTAAAGATGTGGACAGAAAACTTCAGACCATTGTGTATCTAAAACAGTGATACAAAATTTCCTAAAAATATTTTAGCAAATTAAATTCACACACACACACACACACACACACACACACACACACACACACACACACACAAACACACACACAGAGAGAGAGAGAGAGATTAATACACCATGGGGTTTAATATAAAAATACAATACTGGATCAACATTCAAAAATGTATGGAACATTTTTTTAACATTCAAAAATGTTAATATGGAAGCTTCCATATTAACAGAATAAATTTTTAATCCAACATTAATTCCAAGAAAAACTCTCAGCAAACTAAGAATACGGGACGCTTCCCCAACGTGATAAGGTACATGAACAAAAGTCCTACAGGTATCATCATATTTAATGACAAAAGACACATTGCTTTCCCCGTAACATGAGGACTAAGATAAGATTATCTGTTCTCCCCACTCTGTTCAATATTTCACTGAAGTTTCTAGGCTGTGTCATGGGCAAGTAAAAAAAAAGTATCTGAATTGGATAGGAAAAGTAAAACTGTCTTATTTTTAGAGCAATATGATCATTTCTGTAAAAAATCTGCTTGAATCTATTAAAAAAACAACTTAAACATATACATTTCAACTTTCAGCAAAGTTGAAGGATATAAGATTAATGTATAAAAAATTAATTGCATTTTTACATACTAGCAATAGGAATTGGAAATTAAAATTGGGAAACAGTACCATGAAAACCTAAAATACCTCAGGAAAATACGAGTGAAGGTGCAAGCTGTACATTGAAACCAAAAATATTGATGGGAATATAAAGAAAAATAAATGAAGAGATATACTGTGTTTGTATGTAGAAAGACAAAATATTGTTTATGTCATTTCTCCCCAAATTGATACATGAATTCAGCTGATTTTTATTCAAGTCTCAGGAGGGTTTTTTGTAGATATTGATGAACTCATAGTAAAAATCAATAGGAAAATAAAATGGACCTAAAATAGCAAAAAACAATCTTGAAAAACAAAGTAGGTTTGGAAAACTTGAAATATTTAATTTGAAGACATTTCAAAGTTACAATATTCAAAACATTGTAGTGTCAGCATGGAGATAGATAAGTTGGTCAATAGCTCAGAATACAGTGTTGAGAAATAAACACACACATATATAGTCTATTGATTTTCATCAAATATTCAAAGCTAATTTGATGAAAAAAAGAAGTATTTTTTCTCAGTAAAATTTATTATGAAATAGTTGTATTTTTGTAAGTCTAAAAATAAGGTTTGCTTCATACCTTACAGAATGTACAAAAATTCATTAAATTACTCATTGATCTAAGTGTAAAATCTAAAGCCAAAATATATATATATATATATATATATATAGAAGCAAACAGAAAATCTATTTGATTATCAGCCAATCCCAAAACCACAATCTATAAAACAAAATGTAATGAATCGGGCTACAACAAAATTTAAAAATTTTTCTTTTCATTAGTGTATTTGTTCATTTTCATGCTGCTGATACAGACATAACCAAGACTGGGCAATTTACAAAAGAAAGAGTTTTAACAGTTCCATTTGGCTGGGGAGGCCTCACAATCATGGTGGAAGGCAAGGAGGAGCAAGTCATGTCTTACATGGATGGCAGCAGGCAAAGAGAGAGAGTTTGTGTACAAGAACTCTTCTTTATAAAAACACTAGGTCTCATGAGACTTATTCACCGTCATGAGAATGACATGGGAAAGACTTGCCCCCATGACTCAATTACCTCCCACTGGGTCCCTCCCACAACACGTGGAAATTCAAGATAAGATTTGAGTGGGGACACAGCCAAACAATATCAGTTACAAGCAGCTAATAGAATGAAAGGACAAGTGAGACTAGGAGAAGATAGTTGCAAATCACATACTTGATAAAGACTTTATTCAGAATACATAACAGGTGATCAAAACTTCATAATAAGAAAACAAACACTGCATAATAAAATGAACAAAAGATTTGAACATATTGTTCACCAGGGAAGATACAAAGATATCACATAAGCTCAAGAAAGGATGTTCAACCTCACTAGTCATTAGGAAAACACAAAGTAAAACCACCTTGGACACTTCTTCATATCTATTAGCATGTCTAAAATAAAAACAGTGATGAAACCAAGTGTTGGTGAGAATGCTGAGCAATTCAGCCCTTGAAAATTGCTGATAGGAATGCAAAGTAGTACATCGACATGGGAAAACAGACATTGTTCAGTCGTGTTTTAGAGTGAAACATAAATCTACCATATGACCCAGGTATTTTACTCCTACATGTTTACCGAGATAAATGAAAGCATGCATCCATAGGTACAAGCGTCCAATCAACCTAAGTGTCCGTCCAGATGAATGATTAAAGAAAACGATGTAATATATATGTATATAACACACACACACACACAAAGAAATGTTATACGGTCTTAAGGAAATACTGTCAGTTGTAACAACATGGATGGAATTGAAAAGCCTTGTTCTAAAAGAAAACCAGCCATGGAAAGACAAATATTCCTATTTCCATGTAGAATCTAAAACAACCTCATAAAAGAGAGAGTAGAATGGTAGTTGCAGAAGTTAAGGGTTGGGGAAAATTGGGACATGATGGTCAAAGGTAACAAAATCTCAGTTATAGGAAGAAGGGTTTTCTTTTTTTCTTTCTTTCTTTCTTTCTTTTTTTTTTTTTTAGTTCTATTGCACAGAGTGGTGAATACAGTTAATAATATTGTATTAAAAATTTCCAAATTGCTGAGACAGCAAATTTCAAGTATTTTCACCACACAAAAAATAAGCATTTGAGGTGATGAATATATTGACTGGTTTCATTTGTTTATTACACATCACGTTCATAAATATAATATCACTTTGTACCCCATAGATATATACAATATTAATTTACTATAAGATAAAATTTAAAAAGGAAACAGTATGGAATGAGGTCAGGTTGCAGTTTCCTAATGTCCTGAAAACTTGTTTCATAGAACTTGATTTTCTTGAAGCTTAATGACACAAAATGCCATAGCTTTTTAAATATCTCTTCAACAAAATTAGTTTAAAATCTATTGGTAAATATTGAGTAGAGGGATTGCTGGATCAGATGATAACTCTATTTTTCAGTTTTTTGAGAAACTTGCATACTGTGTATAAGGGTTTCTTTTTCTCTGCATTCAGCCCCAATGTTTCCTCTTTTGATAATAACCATTCTGAGAGGTGAGAGATATATCCTATCGAGATTTAAATTTGCATTTTCCTAATAAGTAGTGACATTTTTCATCTCTCTTTTGGCCATTTGTATGTCTTCTTTTGAGAAATATCTATTTAAACCCCTTCATTTTTCAATCGGGTTATGTGTTTTCTTGCTGTTGTTTGAGTTCCTTATACACTTTGGTTATTACCCCCTTATCATATGTATGGCTTGCAAATATTTTCTCCCAATCTATAGGTTGTTTCTTTACACTGCTGTTTCCTTTGCTGTGTAGATTTTTTGTTTGATCATTTCATCCTTTTAGAATCTCCTTTCTACAGGGTAGTGGTTAAGGGCATTTGCTTGGAATGAGAACATGCTCAAATACTAGCTGTGTGATGTGGAGGAAAGTTGTTTCACCTCTGTTTTTCAATTCCTCCATATGTATTCTGGGTGTCATATGTCATGTTAAATGCTTTTGTTAATACTGATAATATAGAAGTGTTTATTCAGTATCTGACTTATACTGAACACAGTGTGTGACAGTTATTCTATTATTACTCCAACAGAAATAATATGCCACAGTAATATTTCCAGTGCTTCAGTAATACACACATAACACAGTCTTTGACAGGCATTGTTCTCATTCATTATTTTCTTACTCTTTAACTTTCACTGCAAATTAGAAAATTATTTCTTATATAGAAATATAGACATATAAGTTGTCTTGAACACTAGAGCACAAAAAAGGATTATTCACTACAAAGAAATTGAAATTAGCTTCAAATAATGACAGATAATTATGTCATTTTTTGCTAATTAGTTTGCCTTTTTTTACTTTAATAAAGCTTTTCTACATAACCTACTTTCAATATTATGAGAAAAAAACACATACAGGTATAGGTACTTGGTATTAGTTTTTCTCTCTGTAGCCTATTAAATCTTTTATTTTTTTTGTAGAGATTTTTTGTTATTACAGTGGTTACCTGAGTAGAATCTGAAAAATTAAATAATTCCTAAATTATGCTTTTTATACCTGTGGTTCACTTCCTGCTCTCTAGTCTGTTTAAAACAACAAGCATAAAAACTTCCCATTGAGGTGAACTAAGTTTATAAATGTTAAGTTTGAAGATTCATCTTTTTTATGATTCAAATATTTTGAAATTTCAGTAGTCTCTAAGTTTCCACCATGATGTAATGAAGGTCATGTCATAATTTCCACAGCTATAGTAACAGTCTTAGAAATTAGTTTGGATATATAAAAGTAAGCAAAAATAGAATAGGCTCAAATTTCATGATGGACTAATCAAGCTTACCTCCTTGTGGACTTGTCAGGTTTTTATTTTTATTTTCTGTAATGGCAATGTCAAGTATGCATAGAGCTATTTGTAATTTGAAAAGACATAGTCACCATGAATTTGTTTAAATTTTTTTTTTTATTTGTATAAATTTATGATGGGGGCCGGGCACGGTGGCTCACGCCTGTAATTCCAGCACTTTGGGAGGCCAGGCGGGCGGATCACAATGTCAAGAGATCGAGACCATCCTGGCTAACATGGTGAAACCCCATCTCTACTAAAAATACAAAAAATTAGCCGGGCGTAGTGGCGGGCACCTGTAGTCCCAGCTACTGGGGAGGCTGAGACAGGAGAATGGCGTGAACCCGGGAGGCAGAGCTTGCAGTGAGCTGAGATCAGCCATTGCACTCCAGCCTGGGTGACAGAGCAAGACTCTATCTCAAAAATAAAATAAATAAATAAATAAAAATTATGATGGTACCATGGAATTTTGTTATAGGCATAGGTTGCATAGTGGTCAAGTCAGAATTCTTAGGGTATCTACCACCTGAATAATACCTATTAAGTAATTTCTCATCATCACTTCCCTCACGTCTTCACCCTTCTAAATCTCCATTTTCTATCATTCCAATCTGTATCTCCATGCGTAAACATTTTTTTTAGCACCCACTTATGAGTCAGAACATGTGATATGTGATTTTCTGGGTCTGACTTGTTTTACTTAAGATAATGATATCCAGTTTCATCCATGTTGCTGGAAAAGACATAATAGTTTCTCTCTCTTTCTTTCTTGCTTGCTTGCTTGGTTGCTTTCCAAAGTCTTGGTCCATCACCTAGGCTGGAGTGCAGTGTTTCTCACTGCAGCCTCAACCTCCTGGGCTCCAGCAATCCTCCCACCTCAGCCTCTTGAGTAGCTGGGACTACATGTGCATACCACCACACCCAGTTCATTTTGTTTGTTTTTTGTAGAGATGAGGTCTCACTATGTTGCCCAGGCTGGTCTTGAACTCCTGGGTTCAAGCAATCCTCCTACCTCAGCTTCCCATAGTGCTGGGACTACAGTGTGAACCACCATGCCTGGTCAATTTCAGTCTTTTGAGTGCTGGTATCACAGCTTGAGCCACCATGCCTGGTCAATTTTGATATTTTTTATGGCTGAACGGTATATCACTGTGTATATATACCACATTTTCTTTATATAATCAACCATTGATAGACAATTAGGTCAGACACCTGAATTTTTTTTTTGAAGGTCATTACTTTTAATTTTTAAATTTCTTTTTTTTTTTTTTGCAGAACGTGCAGGTTTGTTACATAGGTATATGGGTGCTGTGGTGGTTTGCTGCAGCTTTTGACCCATCCTCTAAGTTCCCTCCCCTCACCCTCCACTCCTAACAGACTGTTGTGTGTGTTGTTCCCCTCTCTGTGTCCATGTGTTCTCAATATCACCATGAATTTGATGGCCTTTAGTTGTTATTAGGAATTTGACATATGCTCTAATCACATTAGCTATAATAATGATCACTAAACTCAAATATTATTGGATTGCAATAATGAATTTTCTTATATAATACTCAAATATTATATAAATCTGAGTGGATGTCATTCAATCCAAAACATGAAACTCAATAACACCACATTAGATAAGAAACAACCTCACTAAAGCTGTGATGTCATAGATTATAGAACATCTTTACATACAACACATTATTTATTCCTTTGGCTTAAAAAAGGGGATGATACAGATTTTTTCCAAATTCAAGAAATGTGAAAACTTAATACCTTAATGTCTGGTTATGGATAAATATGTCAACATTAAGGAGATGATTTTTTGAGATCTAATTACAGCTTTTATAATTCTGTAGTTTTTAAGATTACAGTTTCTAAAATGCGTTTTTCAAATGTATAGCATAATTACAAGTAGGAATAAGAAAGCTAACCTTAATCTACCTAAATCTTCTCTATTTAATGACTTATGTAAATGTTTCTAATTATAGTGAAATACAGTGTATCATTTCATAACTTTGCACAAATATATTTTATATATGTATCTTTCAGAACTGAATTTTATTATTTAATAACTAAGGAATAGATTGTTTTTAGCTGAAATGTATCTCAGCTTAAGAGGTTGTGTTTTCAATTACCCTAAATAAGTGTTTTAATATATGTATATACACATATATAAAACATGTAGTATATAATGATGTAACACATAAATAATGCTATATGGTCGGGCGCGGTGGCTCACACCTGTAATCCCAGCACTTTGGGAAGCCGAGGTGGGCAGATCACAAGGTCAGAAGAACGAGATCATCCTGGCTAACACGGTGAAACCCCGTCTCTACTAAAAATACAAAGAATTAGCCGGGCATGGTGGTGGGCGCCTGTAGTCCCAGCTACTCGGGAGGCTGAGGCAGGAGAATGGCGTGAACCAGGGAGGCGAAGCTTGCAGTGAGCCTGAGATCATGCCACTGCACTCCAGGCTGGGTGACAGAGCAAGACTCTGTCTCAAAAAAAATAAAAAATAAAAAATAATGTTATATTCATATAATGTTACATTACCATATTAGTTGTATAATGTATTAATTTATAATATATATTTAAAGGGTATTTAATATGTATATACAGTATGATCAAATAAAAGTACAATTTAGGCCAGACATGGTGGCTCACACCTGTAATCTCAGCACTTTGGGAGGCTGAGGCAGGAGAATTACCTGAGGTCGGGAGTTGGAGACCAGCCTGACCAACATGGAGAAACCCCATCTCTACCAAAAGTACAAAATTAGCCGGGCATGGTGGCACATGCCTGTAATCCCAGCTACTCGGGAGGCTGATGCAGGAGAATCGCTTGAACCCGGAAAGCGGAGGTTGCGGTGAGCCGAGATGGCGCCATTGCACTCCAGCCTGGGCAACAAGAGCAAAACTCCATCTCAAAAAAAAAAAAAAAAAAAAAAAAATATATATATATATATATATATATATATATAGTGCAATTTAATGCTGCTTCAGTGTCAATAAATTAATTTTGACATGGCAACATATTTAACTGAAGAGATCAGTGAAAGGGAATAATTAATGAGACCAATACTATCAATAATAATATCATCAACTAAATTTTGATTGAATAAATCTTCTGAAATTTAAACGAACTTAGTAATATATCATAAATATATGTGTTTCAGTAGTCTTGACAATAACAAAGGTAAATTACCTACTGGTAACCTTTAAGAGACGACGCAGACTGAATTAATAACGGATTATATATATTTAAAAATGTAGACTTGGCCGGGCGCAGTGGCTCATGCCTGTAATCCCAGCACTTTGGGAGGCCAAGGCGGGCAGATCACAAGGTCAGCAGTTTGAGACCAGCCTGGCCAACATGGTGAAACCCTGTCTCTACTAAAAATATAAAAATTAACCGGGTGTGGTGGTGGGTGCCTGTAATCCCAGCTACTCAGGAGGCTGAGGCAGGAGAATTGCTTGAACCCGGGAGGCAGAGGCTGCAGTGAGCTGAGATCATGCCACTGCACCCCAGCCTGAGTGACAGAGCAAGACTCTTATCTCAGAAAAAAAAAAATGTAGACTTCTACTGAATAGAAATCAACATATAAGTTGAATAAGAATCTACATTTATAATAAAATCTTTCTAGGTAAATCATGTGATTACCATGTTTTATTAAATGAGGAAAAGTGGAAATGAGATAAATAAATACATGTAAAATGCAGATGACTGGTAGTCCAGTAAGAGAGCACTTCCTAATTCACAGTGAGTACAAATGGACAAGGTTTCAGTGTCATTGTCACATGCAATATCAGATACTGTATTACCTGAATAATATAATGTCTTACCTAGGAACATCATGATGCAGTAATAATATTTTATGCTTAGTTAACATTATAGTCTAATTATACTTTTAACAGTAGGAGATTTTAAGCGTAAAAATCAGTAAGAATATAGGAAGCAAACATATTTTTTTTTTCAGGTAGTTAGCATTTTATGACAGGAAACAATGATAGCATATTGTAAACATCTTTTGCCTACCTTTGTATTTTAATAGTTCAATATAACCACATTTCTCCAAAGGCTCATTCTATTATTGAAAGGTAATGGTGGGAACCAACTTAAGAACATGTAAAATGCAAGATTTTTTAATCAATGAGAAGCTATTAATTTAACCAACCCTTCCTGTAATAATATTGAGACAGACTGTCTGCCTGTTTTTACATTACAGCTAGCTTTGCAATCTGTGTAGAATTTAATGAGGTGTGTAATTTTTGTGAACTTATTGATTCTGAGAGATTCAAAAATTTTAATGCTACTGAACTTTGGTATTTTCACCTTTCATTTATCTTAGATAAAGAGAATTATATTTTAGTGCCAGCTGTTGATCCCTTTGTACTGCTCTTATTATACATGAAGTACTTTTCTCTAATGTACATGGAAAATATCTTTGGAAGATTATACAATGGAGTTTGCTCCTCTCCCTGTTAAAACTCTTCCCCATACTTCTATCTTCAGATATTTCATAGTTCCAATTACTTTTTTGTTTTGAGTTACATCATTGAGTACTCCTAGATTTGCGTTTAGATCATTATGTCTTATTTTTGCTGTGCAAGAACCACATATCTTGCCTCTTGACAGTATTTTTGTGTTCTGGAACGTTAAGAGAGTTTCTGAGCCATTTAAGATGCACCCAACTAAACAGAACAAACCATTATACTCTATTAGTTTTGGTAATCTAAGAGGTCTGATATAGTGGAATATGTCAATAAATTATATTAAAAATAAATATCTCATGTAATCTCAAAACAGTTATAGAGCACTGCATATTGTAAATTGTAATAAGCAACAGCACAGTATTTAATGGTAATTTATCCAATGCAAACTATATTATTTTGGTAGCATTGGCTTTGTTTTATAACAGATATTTGAATGTAGGAAGATAATATCTATGATATTTTCATATCTATAACACCCATGAATATATATATACTTAAATTATTTGAGGAAAGGCTACACAAATTCTTATTCACAGGCTATCCAAAATTAAACTTAGTGGCTGCATAGCACCCACTTATTTTGAAAGGTTTGAAAACCTTTGGATTTGCAAATATTGATACCTATTTTTATTCCTTGGGGATCCATAAATTAAAGCCAGAGTAAGAAGTCCAGAATGCATACTTAGATACAGATGGCCAGCAAACTGAAAACCCCACATGTGCTTAATGGAGAGTTGATGGTTTTTATGTTTGTTTCCTACTTATAACCAAACATTGCCCTCTATTTCATATTGACTCAGTATGATCAATAACCGTTAGTCTAGGATCTCATCTAAGGTATTTTGAAAGTCAGAGAAAATTGCAGCTACTTTTCATCCTTCATGTGTCCAACTACAATTTTTCAATATTCTTTAAGTATATTTTTTTCTTAAAGGAATTAGATTATATATTTTCTTAAAAAGAATTACGTACTCTTACTCATCATTGTTTAATGAACTCATAGTTCCACATGGCTGAGGAGGCCTCACAATCATGGCAGAAAATAAAGGACCAAAAGCACATCTTACAACGCGGCAGGCAAGAGAGCATGTGCAGGGAAACGGCCCTTTATAAAACCATCAGATCTCATGAGATTTATTCACTAATTCCCAAGAACAGCACAGGAAAAACCCACCCCTATGATTCAATTGGTTACCATCAGATTCCTCCCACAGCACGTGGGGGTTATGGGAGCTACAATTTAAGATGAGAGTTGGGTGAGGACACAGGTAAATCATATTGTTTCACCTCTGGCCCCTATCAAATCTCATGTCCTCACATCTCAAAACCAATCATGCCTTCCCAACATTCCCCAAAAATCTTAACTCATTTCAGAATTAACTCAAAAGTCCATAGTCCAAAGTCTCATTTGTAACAAGGCAAGTTCCTTCCACCTATGAGCCTATAAAATTAAAAGCAAATTTGTTACTTTCTAGATACAAAGGGGGTACAGGTATTGGTACATACAGCCATTCTCAATGGGAGAAATTGGCCAAAACAAAGGAGCTATAGGCGCTATGCAAGTCCAAACTCTGGCAGGGCAGTCAAATATTAAAGCTCCAAACTAATCTCCTTTGATTACATGTCTCAAATCTAAGTCATGCTAATGCAAGAGTTGGGCTCCCAAAGCCTTGGAAATCTCCACCCCTGTGGCTGTGCAGGGTACAGCCCCCTCCCAGCTTCCTTTGCAGGCTGGCATTGAGTGTCTGAGGCTTTTCCAGGTGCACTGTGCAAGCTGTTGGTGGATCTACCATTTAGGGTCTGGAGGACAGTGGCACTCTTCTCACAGCTTCACTAGGCAGTGCCCCAGTGAGGACTCTGTGTGGGGGTTCACACCCCACATTTTCCTTCAGCACTACCCAAGCAAAGGTTCTTCATGAGGGCTTCACCCCTGCAGTGAACTTCTGCTTGGACATCCAGGTGTTTCCATACATCATCTGAAAGCTAGGCAGAGGATGCCAAACCAAAATTCCTGACTTCTCTGCACCTGCATGCTCAACACCACGTGGAAGCTGCCAAGACTTTGGGCTTGCACCCTCAGAAGCCAAGGCCCAAGCTATACCTTGGCCCCTTTTAGCCACAGCTGGGATGCAGAGCACCAAATCCTAAGACTGCACAAAATATCAAGACCATGGGCCTGGCCAACGAAACTATTTTTTCCTCCTAGGCCTCTGAACATTCATGGCTGCCATGAAGACCTCTGATTTGCTCTGAGACATTTTCCTCATTGTCTTGGCGATTAACGTTTGGCTTGAAACTTATGCAAATTTCTACAGCTGGCTTTAATTTCTTCTCAGGAAATGGGTTTTTCTTTTCTATCACATTGTCAGGCTCCAAATTTTCCTGACTTTTATGCTCTGCTTGCTTTTTAAACTTAAGTTTCAATTCCAAACCATATATTTGTGAATGAATAAAACTGAATGTTTTTAAGAGAACCCAAGTCATGCTTTGTTGGTTAGAAATTTCTTCTGCCAGATACCATAAACTACCTCTCTCAAGTTCAAAGTTCCACAGATTCCTAGTGCAGGGGCAAAATACTGCCAGTCTCTTCGCTAAACATAGCAAGAATCACCTTTTCTCCAGTTCTCAATAAGCTCCTCATCTCCATCTGAGACCACTTCAGCCTGGACTTTATTGTCCATATCACTATCAGCATTTTGGTCAAAGCCATTCAATAAGTCTCTAGGAAGTTCCAAACTGTCCCACATTTTCCTGTATTATTCTGAGCCCTCCAACCTGTTCCATCCTCTTCCTGTTACCCAGTTCCAAAGTTGCTTCCACATTTTCAGGTATCTTTACAGGAGCACCCCAATCTACTAGCACCAATTTTCCGTATTCATTTGTTCTCACACTGCTAGTAAAGATATACCTGAGAGTGGGTCATTTATAAGGAAAAAGAAGTTTAATGTACTCACAGTTGCACATGGCTGAGAAGGCCTTACAATCATGGCACAAGGCAAAGGAGGAGGAAAGGCATGTCTTACATGGTGGCAGATAAGAGAGCATGTACAGGGGAACTGTCCTTTATAAAACCATCAGCTCTCGTGAGACTTTCTATCATGAGAACAGCACAGGAAAAACCTGCACCCCATGATTCAATTACCTCTGACTGGGTCCCTTCCACAACACATGGAGATTATGGGAGATACAATCCAAGATGAGATTTGGGTAGAGACACAGTCACACCACATCAGATGTCTTTAGTCACCTAGATTCTTCTGGGAAACTGATAGGTTAGAATTCACCATGACTACTCATATGTATCATGTATAGTGTATCATATTGTTCCAAAATTTGTTTTATTTTAATGATGTAAAAAAAGATGAATACACAAGAGCTCTGAATTGGTTATTTTGATTTTGGGAAACCAGAGAATGCTTCATGGAGGGGGTAGCCCATTAATGTTTAATTTAGTTTATCTTACCCTAAATGAAACCGATCATGATATGAAAAGCAGTAGTTCTAATCTTTATGCATCGGAATTCCCTAGAGGGCTTTTGAGAACAAAGATTACTGGGCTATACTCCTAGAATTTGTTATTCAGCAGGTTTGGAGTAGAAATCTAATACTTTACTTTTTTATCAGTTTTCCAAATGATGCTCATACTGAACATCTCGCTGCCACACTTTGAGGACCATTAGCATAAAGATAGACAATGAAGTCTATCTTTTATATATTTTAGACTATATTATCCAATTTTAATTCCTAGGAAAATTTAGGCTTAATATTCTCAAATGGTCTCCTAATTCATTTGTATTTTTCTCCCCTGTCATATCCAGAAAACCAAGTCTTTACTTGAATTCTGTTGAATTGTGACATTAGTCATTAGACATCTCTTGAATCTTTTGGTTTTGTTTTCCAGTTTACTCAAATATTTTTGTTATTTTTTTCTAATGACAGTTTGTATTACTTGTATCATGTCATAATATTTTCTTAACTATAGGTTCCTAGATGCTAAGCTAAGAAGAAAAAATTGTTATTTTTTTGGTATCAAATCAAAGGAAAGACCTACACTTTTTCATTACAACTGTAATATATACTTGTCTTGGCCTGGTTTGCTAAGAAAGCAGAGCCTGAAGCAAGAGAAAGTGTTACTCCTTCATTACGGAACACCAGAATGCTGCCCCAGGAGCAGAAAAGGCGGAAAAAGTAAATGTGGCCCATAATGGGGAGAGCAAGTTAAGAGAATATGTTTTCATCCTGACCACCACGTGGGTATCAAGCACAAATTCTCAGTCTCCTGGCACCATCTTCTGAGAGGTATCATACATGACTAATTTTCAGAGAAGTCAAGAAAAAAGCAGAGGAAGGAAAAATAATATAATCATCAGCTCCTTTCTGCCACTGGTCGAAATGAGCCCACAGGGAATTAAGTTCCTCTGCACTCCCTAATTGTGCACATGGGAGCACCAAAGGTTTCAGTGATCGTGTGCTATTGTCAGTAAGGAAACCCCAGGCCCCAGGACTGTTCTTTGTGCCACAGAAAGCTCGTGGAGAAATAGATTATTCCTAATGGCTGATAAGAATACAAATGGCCAAATGCCCAATAGACGGTTTAGGCCAAAAGAATCTGAAGTGGTTAATAACAGGGGTTATAATACTGTTCACTGTAGAATATTCATGTAGTCGGGATGATAATTTTTTAAAATTTCTAGAATCTGTTTAGTTCCTTCCACCCTCATTACCACAGCCTATGTGAGTCACCATCATGTTCAAATGGGATTACTGCCAGAGACTTCTAATTGAATGACTTTCTTTTAGAGTCCTTCTTTCTTTTCCATTTTTGAGGGGACTCGCTCTCTTGCCCAGGCTGGAATGCAGAATGCAGTGACATAATCATAGCTCATTACAATATTGAATTGCTGGGTTCAAGCAATCCTCTTACCTCAGACTCCTGAGTAGCTGGGACTATAGGTGGGGGCTACCATGCCCAGCTAATTATTTCGTGTGTGTGTGTGTGTGTGTGTGTGTGTGTATTAATTTATTTTTTAGAGATGGGGTCATGGTATGTTGCCCAGGATTGTCTGGAACTCATGGCCTCAACCTATCCCCCTCCCTTGGCCTCCCAAAGTGCTGGGATTATGGGTATGAGCCACTTCACCTGGCCTAGGATCCCTTCTTACTCTAATTCTAAACATTCTTCAATTGTTCCCCGTGGCCTTAAGGAAGAAGAGCAAACCTGCAAACCTTTCGACCTGTGTTTACATTTGTTTTTCGCTTAATTATTTATCTCATTCATCCACCATTCCCAGAGAGTTGTTCTGAGCTGCAATCAAATTAAATGATATTCAATTCCCTGAATCTACCACACTCTGACTCACCTTCAGGTCTTTGTGATTCCTTTTGCATGAACCAACATGAACTTCACTCTTTACCACACTCGTGGTTATTGATTCTTTAAGATCCATTTTAGTTTTTAAACAGGTCCCACCTTAACTGTCCCATGTCCAGCTCAGATTTGTTATTCATTCTTCTTGCATTTTTCTGTTGTTTTAATTTGTTTGCCTACATTGCACTGTGCCTACAATAATCAAAGAAGACAGCTAGGTAGTCTGTATTCTAATCTGCTATTTATTATGCATAATTCTCATTTAAACTATGAATTCCTCGATGACTGGAGCAGCCTTGTATGTATATTCAGGTTCATAAGTGGCCAATATGTATCTGAATAAGCTAATAACTTAATAGTCACATTCACTGACCAAGTAATTTGCTACATATATTGGATGAGTTATTGCATATTATTTCCTTTTTTGGCTGAAGAAACTGAGGCTCAGAGAGTATAAATAATTTGTCCAAAGCCAAACAGCTAGTAGGTGACACAGCCAGATTCAGCATCAGGCATAGCTACTTCCAGAATATTTGTCTTTACTATAGAGCTATATTAAAAGTGTAAGAATTCAAATTCCAACTCTGTCTCTTGCCAAAATAAGGCTTTATTTGACTCCTCTTAAAAGCTGTGTCTCAATCTGCTGAAATGGATGGCAATACAGTGCATGTGATGTGATTTTTTTTTAAGATAAAATGCGCAAACGTATCCTTCCAGCTTGTAGTTTTTAAAAAAACATTTGTCATTATTCTTATTATTTTACTTATTTACTTAAACATCAGAAAGAAAACATGAGAAGCATAAAATGTAGACCACCTGGGATATCATGAATAGACATAAAAATTAATATTTCATCAGGATTTAACAGAACAATAATCCTCTACTTTCCTAACAATGTGGTAAGTGAATACAATTGTATCATGAAATACTATATGCATTAGAGATATTTTATTTGAAATTTATAGGAAATTACTGTGGAAAAATAATACTAAAGTGGAGAATCTTCAAAGACAGTGGATCTTTTTCTTGTAACTCAACACTTACAGATGAACTGACAAAAACAAAATTGTGTTACATTTACCTGGGTTGAACACCAAGGGGGGGCAGTAAAATAACATTTAACATGGAAAGCCTGAGGAAAACCACCTAAGGCTGCCTTGCACTTTTTGGCATGCATGTTAGTCTTTATTCTTGATATGTTTTTCTTAGGAGGGCGAAGAGTAATACATTGTACTGTTAGTGATTTTCAACAATAGTCTTCTCTTGAAGGATTAAGTATACATATATATGAACCATCCAACAACATATGATAAGTTAAACATATTTAACAAGCCTAATTTTCTTTCTGATTTAATAAGACACAATAAATGGAAACTGTGCAGTCAGAATAATGAAAAGAGGACATAATTTATCTCATTCTGTTGGTGTCCTTTCTATGTTCTTTTGTCCTTTGATTGCACTGGTGGATAATATTATTTTGTTCCCAAGGAAATATGTCCCTTTGATTAGGTTGTAGATATTCTCTCATTTGTCACTGTTCTATCAAGCTATGCCATGTAACAGCAGGAACTCTTGATTATTTAATTGCTTGTAAGAACTCATTAAATCTGACTATCAATCATGGGACATATGGTAAACATCACCCAATAGCGTGAGAGGTTGTAGCAATGATCTGTCACTAGGGCAAACCTTTTTTACAGCAATGCAGACTTTGGTTTAGTTGTCTGATGGTGATTATTTTTAATTGATATTGATTTACAAGGGAGGGTTCATCTATAGTAGTCTTAATCCACACTTTCAAGTTAATAATATAAGCATTTATAATTTTATTAGAAACATACTCAAATGAATCTTTTCTGCTTTGTACCTGATTTTCTTCTGTAATAATTGAATTTATTCTTTTATAAACAGTGCATAACAAATTTTGAAATCTATATTTTCTCTTGATAGAATTCAAATAGTACTCCTTAATAAATAGAATTTACAAAGTTAATATCAATACCTGGATATCATCAGTTGTGGGGAAACAATATCTATACAAATTATTTCTGAAATGGTCCTTTTCAAATTAGAGAAAATCAAAACAGCTATGTTGCTAGGAACAAAGTTGTGTGGTTTAAACTATTCTATCTTCTATTAAATGAAAATAATTTTTAATAATGTGGATTTACAGTGAATCATCTAGCAATCCATTGTATTGTCTTCAGAAACTAGGTATAAAGCTAAATTTAAAATTACATTCTGTATCATTAGTCTGTTTCTTAGAAACTCATGCATCTGATGGTTATCTAAATCAGCTGCATGTAGGGGTGAGAAAAAATAAAGCTTCAATCTTCCTGTTTAGATGAATTAATACACTTTGAAGCCATCAGAAATTATAACTCTAGCAGCCTTCAGAATTACCTCCCAAAAAGAGAGACATGTAGGACCCAGTTTGGATTCAGTTTTGAACGTCCTCAAGACCTCCTTCAGCAAATCTCTCTGATTGCTACTTAAATTGCAGGAACAGTTCAGTGTGGTTTATCAGACCCTTCTAGGGAATTAAAAAGCTTAGAAGACCTTATAATTCTTTGTCCAGGCATTCTGGCATAGAACTGATTACCGTGGAGGTGAATTTGGTGCAACGGTATTGATAGGCCCATAATATCAGAATAATATATACAACAGCTACTTATGTTTTTTCCACACTGGAAATGATTATACGTAAATTGGTTAAAATTGTGGGACTAAGGTTCTATGAGCATAGAAGCACCACAAGGGCAAAAATTTGGCCAAAATTTCACCCACAGTATTTAGAAAGATAATATAGTAAGTATTTAATAAATATTTATAGCATAAATGGATAAATGAGTGAATTATTCTCATAGCACTACGCCTATACCTAAAAGTTTTTCCTTGGGAGAAGAAGGATGTTTGTTTTTTAATTTCTGTACAAAATACTAATCGACTATTAATCATTTTTCTTTATAGTAGGCCAACACTTTAGGAACCATATCTCATTTAATCTAGTCAATATTGATAGAGTGATTACATGTGCCAGGTACTGTTGTAAATACTTTCTCTGTGTTATCTCATTTAATTATTACTATAAGCATATGTGGAGTATGTACAATGATTTTTTTCTGTTTTACAGGAAAGGAAACAGTGGTTTTGTGAGATCAAGCAATTTATTTAAAGAAGCACAACTAACAAGTGACAGAGTCCAGGCTGGAATCCGAGTCTGCCCGACTCTGAAATCTTCACTCACAGTTTCTTTTCTAGAGAAAGTAAATGTGGGGCCCTTGCACTGCTACTCTCCTCTTTCACTCATTGCAGATTGGTTATGCCACATGTCCGCAGAGTCCTTTTCAACACAGGGCTCCAGGTAGGCAATAACCTTTGTATTGTGAGTAAAACCATTTTGCCATCTGTATGTTATTCTCCATCACTCTTAACCTCTAACAATACAGGCACAGCTGCATTTATCAATAAGACCTGCATAGAAAAAACACAATTATAAAGTAAACGTGATAAACAAAGATAGTTAATCAAAGTAATGTGTGCAAAAACATGAGTGGCTGGACTTCGTCCACTTTCTTTGTAACATTGGGATCCCTGAATATACAGGACACGTAATAACCATTTCTCAGTTCACATCAGTTAAGGGCTGAGCCTACAGAAGAATTCTCAACCGTGAAGGACATTTTGTCTTAACCAATTTTTGTTAGTGAGTTGTGACTAAACACATCCCCGTGTCTGAAAGAGCTTATTTTATTCCCTTTCTCTGATTGCTGGGAAAAGCATTAAGCTTTTCCTTTGAGGAGAATAATACTTATGTTCTATTTTTTGTTTTTCCCTTTACATTGATCCATGTGTCACCTTATCAGTTATACTAGAAAATTTACTGTTATTTATCTATAAAGTTAGTTCCAGCGTTAATAAGAGTTTCTCATTTTGTGTCCTTACAAAATGAGACTTCTTTTCTTGTCACAATGATATTATTTAATCTTCTATTATAATTTATACCTTTGTATGTCTGTTGCCCCTAGTAGCCACTGAACTTCCTGAGGATAAAAAAACAAAAATCAAAAAACATGTCTTGCCCATATTTGTACAAGTTGAAAAATCTAAATTTCATTTTGTAAATTCTAATATTCTTTGATTAAATGAATCAATTAGTGGCACAACCTGGTGTATGCCTATATTCTATGACAGTCCATTTTCCACTTGTCCATTTTCCACTTTTTATTTCAGTTCTCTAAATAACGGTTTACATGTCACCATCCTATCTTTAGATTTTACATCACATATACACATATATATAAATAAAACAACAAGCAAATGTTCTTTAAATTAAATGAAAACTATTTTTTGATCATTGATCCAAATATTGAATCTGTCAAACTTCTGGATGAGTTATTTAAGTCAAATATGCAAGTCCCCCACAATTCCCAGATACCTTTTTGTTGACTGCACAGAACTATTCTGTAGTTATAACTAAGAGCATTTGAATTGCTTGGGGTAACTGGTATTCTTACTAGAACTAAGTAGTACAGTCTAATAAATCTATATAAATTCTCTGTCTGAAACAAACTTACATTTTACAGTATCAAGAAACAAATGCTGCCATATGGAACAAGTGAAAATGACAGAAAGAATACAAGGAGGTCCTGTATTCATAGCACAGTTACTCTGTGATGTACTTGTCTTTTTATGATTAATTTAGGCATTTTCACTAATAGATTCAAAGATAATTGCCAGATAAACAGCTGTGCTATCCCTGTAACAGGAGAGGAAATGAGTAAGGGATATTAAATAAGGAAAAATGTTTCTCAGGTGCATTAATCTGGAAAATGGAGCTCATTGTAAGATGTTCTGTCTTCCTTGGTATTTGGATTTGAAAATTGGAGTATTAAGGTTTAAGGACATGATAGGGCACCATAAGAAGGAATAATCTCCTTATGAAACCAAGTGATTATAATAATATGATTATTTATGAATAAAATATTTTTGCCTTTTAATTATTCAGTCGTTTACTAAAACCCATGTTATACGTAAGAGGAAAAGTTTAAAATAATTTTTCTGGAAGTGTATAAATCCTGAATCAAAACATGTTTTAGAAAATATTAGGAATACAGAACAATAAAAATAGAACACTCATAGTGTCCTCATGCATTTTAACTCACTGTTTTCATTAATCTTAATTCTTTTTAAAATTTGAGGTAGAAATATTTTTGGTTGACTAAGTATAAAGTGCTGAAACCATCAATAACTTCAAAATAGTTTATTTTATAATCTTTAATTTTTTTCAATCAAACTCCCATAAAATACATCCTGTTTGTAAATCTGGAAGAAGCAGTCTGTACCATCAAATTTTTAAAAGTTGATTTGATGCCAAATGCAACTAGACAATTAAATTCAGTAGTTGCCTTAATAGATTCAGTAAGAACTTAGATGCTTTGTTAACATCTATACATAACTGTTTTCCAGTTGTAGCTGTTTGCTTCACTTTTCACGAGTGTAGTGAATCACTGTACTTTTAACAATCTTTGTTCATGTAAACTACTAACTCAGGTCCTTAAAGACTTAGTGTATTGATGGGAACTGCATTATACTAATTTTATGGCTTTCAGATAGGCTAGTGCCAGGGAGGTCAGCTCAAGAGTAATGAATGCCATTTTAAAATACCAAGAAGCATGATTATTTTCACACTGATACTGCCGTGGAAAAATACTAAAGAGGCTGTGAGATTATGCCACAAAGTACAGAAACTATTCCAGGAAGTAAGTGCATAAACTCGGCTGTGCAAGTGTACAGAAAAACCCATTAAAACCCATTAAAAGGACCCAAACTGTAGACAGAAGATAAAAAAGGATTGATCAGTTGCATACATGAAGGCAATAGATTGTCCATTTATTAATTAAAAGTACATTTTATATATTGTGATGTGATAAATAGTTTGACTGTATAGGTTAATTCCCTCAGATCTGTGCCGAGGGCTATTAGCATTGATAAATTATGCACTATGACATTTAACATTTCTGATAGATGGTCTTAAGGAGTGCTCTACCTGCAGATCTGCATCTGGTATTTACACAGCAATTTAGTCCAGCTATAGCTATCTGTGAAGCATTTTGAATACAAGTGGGACTATACCTTAAATAAGCGTGTGCTCTTGTGGTTGGGTGATTATAATTCTAGAACCAAAATTAAGTCTCTTGAACCATAACTGTCTTGATCACCACAAAACACAGAGTACTTCTACCTTACATAAACATTATTGAGTCTCATTGGAATAATGAATTTAAATATCCCAACATATCTTGAATCCATATGCATAATATAGAAACCTATTTTGTATTTTTATAGTAATAGGGTGACAATATCAATTTATTTTTATAAATTACCATAAGGGCATTATTTTAAAAGTTTTTCTGCATTTTTGTACTGTCTAGATTATTTTTTAATATATGCTTCTTTATTAATTTTAGAAAGATGCTTGGAAAATTTTCTGTTAAGTAAAGTTTTAAAAATCTGTCAAAAGATTTATCTCTAAGGGACTTTCTTCAAAGGCTTTCTATGTACAAATGGCCCATTTGGGAAAAATGGAACACATAGTGAAGTGTAACTTAAAACAGAACCAAATAAAACATCACCAGGCAAAATTTGAGCGTTAATATCACATATATGTAATGCTTTCCAATTTACAAAAGAACTTTCACCTTTGATATCTTAATCTTGCCAACAATTCCATAAGATATAAAGGAAAAATGTTTCTGCCATCATTGAGTGGATTAGAAGAACAAGACTTCAGTAGTTTCAATGGCTCACCAGTACTGATAGGTTGGAAACCAATAACCAGAATTCAGGTTATTCAAGTCCTGTTTGTGCCTGTTTCCATTACAAAACAATGTCTTTTTTAATTCAAGGATACATTGAAGAAGATGAAAGGTTAATACTAGCTATTGAGTTTTAAATGTACATCAGGAACTTTATATAGCCTCTTTTATTTAATCTCATAAAGGCCAGATTCATTTAATTAACTATATAAATTATCCCAGTCCATTAAAACTCACTGTTGGACATCTGAAAGAGTGGTTCAACCCTGGCTACTCAATAAGACACTTATGGAAAATATAAAGTGTAAACATGTGGCGATATACACTTATGGTAAAGATAGAATAACAGGGCCTGGATTACTCCTCCTGTCTGTAACATCTGTAATATAGGACAAAATATATTTTAAAGATAGTTTTCAAGGAATTGGACATCAGACGATTAAGAAAAATGATCCCTGAAATAAAGGACACAAATGGGGATGTTCCAGCTTAATACCCTCAGAGGTTTCCTGACAAAGAGGGGGATCCAGGCAGAGTCTGGTGGACTCTCTGAGTTGAACTGATGATGCTAAAAGTTCAGCAAAGATAGCTAATGTTCACAGGACAGAGTACCAGACAGGAGAGAAATGCATATAGAAAGAATTCCAGGGATTTGGAAAAGGCCCCTTGATCAGGGCATATATGTATGAAAGGCTGGGTAAAGAATCACTCAAAGGATTAGACAGAACAACACTAGGAGTTTCTACAGGGCTGAAAACAACAGCTTTTCTTATTAGCCACACTAAAAAGCATAATTCATGAAGCACTGGATAAGGAGCCAAAAGGGTCCCTCAGTAGTAGCCATGGATTAATGCTCTGATTCTATCATTAAAAAAATCTTAAAAACAAGGCACTAAAGAATCGAATTATTTCCAAGTAACTTAACTATGTCTTACAAAATGGATCAATGATTTTTTTTAGAAGTTCAAAACTATTCAGCAGCTATTAATAACAAGGTAAAATTTGCCATGGCTGTTATAATAAAAAATCAAGGGTCATGCAAAGAAGTAAGAAAATATGACCCACAATGAAAAGATATTATGATAGGAACGATCCAAAATGAAACACATTACGAGAGCATCAGTAAGCAGTAGGAAAGTTTTATGTGGCCTGATATGGTATTTGGAGTCCTTGGAAGACAGAAGATCAAAAGGCAACAGAAAAGTATTTGAAGTGGTAATTGCTGAAAATTTTCCAATTTTGGTAAAACCTACAAACACACAGATTGAAAAGCTCAATGAACCTCAATCACAAGAAACATGAAAAGTACAGGAAAAGAAGTCATTATCAAATTGTATAAAACAAGCATTAAAGAGAGAAATCATAAAAGCAGCCAGAGTGATGTGTGTAATAAGATGCATTATATAGAGAGGAACAAATTTCTCATCAAAGCAATGCAAGTGAGAAGACAGTGGAGCAACATTTTTAAAGTACTAAAAAAAAACGGGGGGTTGTGAACCTACAATTTGTTATCCAGCAATAATATCTTTAAAAATAAAGATAAAGTATTTATCAGACACACAAAAACTGAAAGAATTCATAAACAGCAGAAATGTATTATATAAAATATAAATGGAAGCCCTTCAAGCAGGAAGAAAATTGATACATAGATCGAGAAAAGGAATGATGAACATAAAAATGGTAATCACATGGGGAAAATTATGATACTTAAAATATATATAAATTTTTTAGTAGATAATTGGCTACTTTTAAAAAAAAGACAATGTGGCATGGGGTTTATAACATGTAGAAGTAAAATGTATGACAATGCAAAAACTAGGAGAGGAAAACAAAGAATGTAATTTTAAGGGGCTTATGTCAGACATAATATAATATTGCTTGAAAGTAGACTGTAATAAGGTAAAGATGTGTGCTACAAATTCTAAAATAATTGCTAAGATAACCAAGTAAGAAGCTTTAGCTAACAAGCAAACATAGGGAGAAAACTAACAATAAATAAACTCAATAAATTCTAACTGAGCAGAAAGAGAGGAAAAAAGGAAGAACAGGCCAAAAAATTTAAAAAAACAAAAACAAATAGCAAGTTGACAGATTTAACCCTAATCATATCAGTAATCACATTAAATGTAAATGCTCTAAATTCTCAAAATTAAAATATAGAGATTGTCAGATAGAATAAAGAAGCAACACCCAATAATAGGATGCTTAAAAAGAAAAAAAAATGAAATGCAAAGACACAAAGAGGTTAAAAGTAAAAGGAAGGAAAAAGAAATACTGAGCTAACACTAACAGAAGAAAAATAGAAAAATTCTAACATCACACAAAGTAAACTTTAGAGCAAAGATTATCACTAGGAACAAAAGGGTCATTTTATGATGATAAAGGGATCAATTAATCAAAGGAATATACAAATTTTAAGCATTTATGTATGTATCAAACAAAAATCTTCAAGATACAGAAAGCAAACACTGACAGAACTGCAAGAAGAATAGACAAAATCACAATTATAGCTGATTAATTAATAGCTCCCTCTCATAAATGATAAAAATAGACAAAAAATCAGTAAGGATATGAAGAAACTGAACATCACTGTCAATCAATTTGACCTAATGGACATTTTTAGAAGAGTTTACTCAACAACCGCAGAACACTCATTTTTGGAAAGAGAACATGGACAATTTACTAAGATAAGCTGTACTGTAAGACGTAAAACTAGTCTCATATTTCAGAACAATCAAGTTATATAAAGAATGCTCTGTAGTTATAATGAAATTAAACTAGAAATTAAAAATAGAATGATATCTAAAAAGTTCCAAATACTGGAAACTAAATACACATAAATCTGTAAGTTAAAGAGGAAAATTAAAAAGGTTTTTGTAAGTAAATGAAAATGAAATTATAATACATAAAAATTTGTGGAATGCAACAAAAGTGAGGAAAAGAGGCCAGGTGTGGTGGCTCAAGCCTGTAATCCCAGCACTTTGGGAGGCCGAGGCAGGTGGATCACAAGGTCAGGAGATGGAGACCATCTTGGCTAACATGGTGAAACCCCGTCTCTACTAAAAATACAAAAAAAATTAGCCAGTCGCGGTGGCCGGTGCCTGTAGTCCCAGCTACTCGGGAGGCTGAGGCAGGAGAATGGCATGAACCCAGGAGGCGGATCTTGCAGAGAGCTGAGAATGTGCCACTGCACTCCAGCCTGGGTGACAGAGCGAGATTCCATCTAAAAAAAAAAAAAGAAAAAAGAAAAAAAAAAGAAGAAGAAGAAGAAAAGAAAGAAGATTCAAATAAACACAATCAGAAAAGATAAGGGGGATACCATCACTGACCCAATAGAAATACAAACAACCATCAGAGAATACTATAAAACCTCTATGCAAATAAACTAGAAAATATGGAAGAGATTGGTAAGTTCCTGGACACATACACCTTCCCAAGACTGAACCAGGAAAAAGTTGAATCCCTGAATAGACCAATAACCACTTCTGAAATGGAGGCAGTATTAAATAGCCTACTAATTAGGCAAGAAAAAGAAATAAAGGTTATTCAAATGGGAAAAGAGAAAGTCAAATTGTCTTTGTTTTTAGATGACATAATCCTATATCTAGAAAACACCATCAGTCTCAGCCCAAAAGCTTCTTAAGCTGATAAGCAACTTTAGCAAAGTCTCGGGATGCAAATTCAGTGTGCAGGAATCACAAGCATTTCTATACACCAACAGAGAAGCAGAGAGCCAAATCATGAATGAACGTTCATTCACAATTGCTACAAAGAGAATAAAATACCTAGGAATACAGCTAACAAGGGAAGTGAAGGACCTCTTCAAGCAGAAATACAAACCAGTGCTCAAGGAAATCAGAGGGGACACAAACAGATGGAAAAACATTCCATGCTCATGGATAGGAGGAATAAATATCATGAAAATTGCCATACTGCCCAAAGAAATTTATAGATTCAATGCTATACCCATAAAACTACCATCGACATTCTTCACAGAATTAGAAAAAAACTATTTTAAAATTCATATGGAACAACAACAACAACAACAACAACAAACAGCTTGTATAGCCAGGATAATCCTGAGCAAAAGGAACAAAGCGAGAGGCATCACGCTACCCAACTTCAAATTATACTACAAGTCTACAATAACCAAAACAGCATGGTACTGGTACAAAAACAGGCACATAGAACAATGGAACAGAATAGAGACCTCAGAAGTAAAACCACACATCTACATTCATCTGATCTTTGACAAACCTGACAAAAACAAGCAATTGGGATAGGATTCTCTATTCAGTAAATGGTGCTGGGAGAACTGGCTAGCCATGTGCAGAAATTGAAAGTGGACCTTTTCTTTACACCTTATACAAAAATTGACTCAAGATGGATTAAAGACTTAAATGTAAAACCCCAAACTATAAAAAACCTAGAAGAAAATCTAGGCAATACCATTCTGGACATAGGCATGGGAAAAGATTTTGTGATGAAATCACCAAAAGCAATTTGCAGCAAAAGTAAAAATTGACAAATGGGATCTAATCAAACTAAAGAATTTCTGCACAGCAAAAGAAACTATCATCAGAGCAAACAGACAACCTACAGAATGGGAGAAAATTTTTACAATCTATCCATCTGACATAGGTCTATTATCTAGAATCTACAAGGAACTTAAACACATTTACAAGAAAGAAACCAAACAATCCCATTAAAAAGTGGACAAAGGACACGAACAGACATTTCTCAAAGAAGATATACATGTGGCCAAAAAACATATGAAAAAAGCTCAATATCATTGATTATTAGAGAAATGCAAATCAAAACCACAATGAGATACCATCTCATGCCAGTCAGAACAGCAATTATTAAAAAGTCACGAATGAACTCCCACTCACAATTGCTACAAAGAAAATAAAATACCTACGAGTACAGCTAACAAAGGAAGTGAAAGACTTCTTCAAGGATAACTACAAAGCACTGCCTAATGAATTCAGAGAGGACACAAACAAATGGAAAAACATTCCATGCTCATGGATAGGAAGAATCAATATTGTGAAGATGGTCATACTGCCCAATTTATAGATTCAATGCTATTCCCGTTAAACTACCATTGACATTCTTCACAGAATTATTGCTCTCCACCTGGGAATAACTTCTCTGACTTACAAGCCAAGCATCTTGTTGTAAACTGAAAATCTGTCATAGAGTAAAGATTATGGGCGTTGGTTTTTCATGATCACTACAATGTCTAAATAACAGTTTTATCATTGGCATTCATTATTTGTATATAAACAACTACATAACACCTTTTTTTGCCTTCTCCTGTCATTTTTTCCCATTCTACTAACCTCTAGAAAGTTTAAAAGATAAAAAAAGATCTGTTTTTTAAAAACTGACACATTTTTCAGTAAGTATAACTTAATATTTTGAAAAACACATGCTCAAGGTTACATGAAGTTTTTGTAACCTTCATGAATCAAACTGACTGACTTATGTACACTTTTTTGATGTAACATTGAGTTTGTGAAAAAGATTAATGTGGAATAATGTTCAGTAAACTATTTTAAATAATCAGCTTGTTTTTTAATAAAGCAGTGTCTTGAAGCAAAATTCCAATAACTACATAAATAATATATACAGTGAAACTATCATGATAATGCTCTCTTCTGAGGGATATGGTCTGGATCATCACTGGTCAACTCATACAGTTGAATATCTCATGCACTCCTCTGAGAATTTAGATGTTATTCTGAAGTATTATTTATCATCAGTTAGCTAACTTTTTCACTGTTAGCAATGAATCATGTTAAAGTTTCATTAGATCCTGGTTGGTTAGATTCCAAGGTTCAGACTCAATTTAGCTATTTTTAGAAAAATAACTTTTTTTTTTATTTTAAGACAAAAATTACTGACTTTGACCCTATTTTTTCATTGAGCTACAGTTCAGAAAACAATTCTAGATTTTAAAAACTTACTTTCTTGTCATTGGAAATGTCTGAGCATATTGGGTTTCCTATACTGCTTTAATCTATTCTTTACATTTTAGTGCCTTGAAGAGTGGGTCACACTTCAAGGGTGGCCTTGAAGGTAGTGGTAACGATGGGTTAAAATGTCCAGAGTACTACATTAGGAATCAGTCTCAACACTGTTACTTATACAACAGGCAGCTCATTTCATTCATATAACCTTCAGTTTTCTTACCCATGAAAGTAGAAATAAAATGAGACAAAAGTAAGCTCCTTTCTAGCTGAAAAGTATGAAGTGTTATCTGATTGATATTGTTCCACTGCTCTGAGATTCCTTTGGTGATGAATTTATTGCTGTGCTAATTAAGTAATGGATGTTGATCCTAAGGCTATGGAGAAATGCTTTTTGTCTTTATCCCTGTTCATTTTATTGCATTTATTGGGTTTCAAATAGCTCTCTGGGATGTCAAGACAATAAACTGAGCACCTTTCCCTACATGTCTCAGGGCTCAACCATGCGCATATTCAACACTAAAATATGCTACATTAGTGCTAAGCACAAAAGAAATCTGGTTGTCCTTATTTTTAAGTCTATGAAAGCCTTTGATGCTGACAATAACATTTTGACAGTTTTACCTCCTTTGCCTATCTCCATTTTATCTGTTCTTTATTTGGTACATTCTAGCTCCATTTCTTAGTGACTCAACTTCTTATAGCTTTATATGACTCCACTTTAAAATGAGGATTACAACATCATTTTCAGAGGATTATTGCATGGACTATATATAGTCACATATAAATTATCCTGTAAAATAACTGGCAAATAATAGTCACTTAGGCCGGGCGCAGTTGCTCATGCCTGTAATTCCAGCACTTTGGGAGGCCAAGGCTGGTGGATCACTGAAGTCAGGAGTTTGAGACCAGCCTGGCCAACATGGTTAATCCCCATCTCCACTAAAAATACAAAAACTAACCTGGCGTGGTGGCGCATCCCTATAATCCCAGCTACTTGGCAAGCTGAGGTAAGAGAATCCGTTGAACCTAAGAGGTGGAGGTTGCCGTGAGCCAACATAGTGCCTGTGCACTCCAGCCTAGGTGACAGAGCGAGATCCCATCTCAAATAATAATAATAGTAATAGTCACTTAGTAAATGCTTAGAACTTCTGAAGATTGAAGGAGGCATAGGAGAGAGAAGGAAAGAGAAGAAGGGGATGTGGGAATAGTAACAAAACGGATTATTATTCTAGGATCACAACAGTTTGTCTTTTTAACTAAGTTGATTTTGAAGGGAAAATTCTTTGTGCAAAAATTCTTTGTGCTAACACCATGTTAAAATATCCAGAATGTAATATTTAAAATACATGCACAAATGCTCCTTCTCACATGTCACAAAATTCATTTTTAAGTTGATTTTAAAATGTATCTCAAAATACATTTAGGATTTTAGTCTATCTTTTAACCTATCTAATAGGAAAATGATATGAAATTGTTACATTGGTAGGGGCAATGTAGGTAAGTGATGAGTAGAACTTAACAAAATAGTACTTTATATAAAGCTAACTTTTTTGGCAAAAAGCTATAGGCATTAAAAAGGGTGAAATAAGAAGAAAAGGGAGTAGGAGAAGGAAGAGAAGTAACAATGAAAGGCAGCAACGTTCAAGAGAGCATCCCAGCTTCTATAACAGAAAGAAGTTCTGAAAATCTTGATTTTTGCTCACTCTCCTTTTCACAAGCTCTTCCTTTTTTGTTGATAAGCCAAGTGCATTAACTCCATTTGATTTTTATACGAAACTTGATGAAAAAGTGTTTCATTGATAAGCCAGGAAGATATAGCTAAATATACGCTGGTTCTCTTAAGAGTCTACACCTGAGTTATTATGTGATATGTCTTGATGTCCATGAAGTGTGTCCTGCTTTGGTTTTATCATAAAGTTCCCATGAAAACTCATCACATCTGTTGCTATTCCTCCAGTTTTAGTATTTATTGTAAAAGTGAAAAATCCACTGAGCTATATGGATTCTATTTTAATTTTAGATAAAAAGTTTTGTTGGAGAATATGAACTTCACAAACCTATATACAGTAGGTAGATGCAACTCTTCAGTTTTGTAATATTTGATAAAATTGATATTAAAGCATGTAGTCTCAAATAGAGTTCCCTTAAGAATCTGTTTGCTGAAACTAGATGTTGTAAGTCTTTCTACTTTTGAAACTGAGAGGATGTATTAAAAATAAAGAACAAAAAAAGAGAACATAAGTTTTTAGCAGCTAAAATGAGCTTGGATTTACATGTTTCATATCTTCTTCCAGAAAAGCAACACAAAGCTACGTATACAGATTCCATCTTTAAATAGTGGAATATTAATGAAACACAGGACTTATTACATTCAAAAATATACATGAAATAAAAACATATATTAGAATTTTAACTAAGAATACATGGATAAAATCACAACTAGGTGAAATAAAAATAGATAAATGTTATTATCCAGAAAATTTAAAAAGTAAGTAACAAATGTAACATACAGATGTTCTTGCTTAATGGTACATTTCTCTTAGTTTGTACCTTACTTTAAATGTTGTTCTCCTATGTAGTATGATTCACCATTTCTTTTTTTTTTTTTTTTTTTGAGACGGAGTCTCACGCTGTTGCCCAGGCTGGAGTGCAGTGGCGCGATCTTGGCTCACTGCAAGCTCCGCCTCCTGGGTTCACGCCATTCTCCTGCCTCAGCCTCCTGAGTAGCTAGGACTACAGGCGCCCGCCACCGCGCCTGGCTAATTTTTTGTATTTTTAGTAGAGACGGGGTTTCACTGTGGTCTCGATCTCCTGACCTTGTGATCCGCCCGCCTCGGCCTCCCAAAGTGCTGGGATTACAGGCTTGAGCCACCGCGCCCGGCCATGATTCACCATTTCTATGCAGTATTTCAAAAATTGACCAGTTTAAAGTATGGTACTGGTATACTAGAAACTTTTATATACAATGTTTTTATTCTATATTTCTAAATTATAATGAGTTTTGGACAGTAAGGTGTGATATCATTCAACATTGTGCTATTCTACCAAATATTTATGTGCAGTATCCAATATGTGGTTTTGTTAAAATTAAGTGTGAATCTCCTGTAGTGGTTACTTATCTGTTTCTAAAAAGAAACAAGCACAATTAGGAAACTTAATAACCCCCCTTTTTAACCTTGTTAAATTATAATGAAATATATACATATAGAAAAAGCCTATAGTATTTGTAAATTCTTAGTTTATGACTTTTAACTGTGTGAACTTGATCCCAGAGTCTTTCATTTCTAAAATGAGGTTAACAGTATCAAACTTGCAGGTTTTTCTACAGGGTAAAAGAGGCATCATGACAATGCCTAAGAATGAAAATGGTCGAATGATGAAAAGTCTTAGATTTCTAAATTACATTACTTTTTGAGTATTTCCTCAAAATTGGCTTCTGGCATATCCTTACTATAGCTTATTCCTAAAGTCTTGCTACAAAAACTCCTTCCATGGGAGATCCCAGGCTGCGTGTGGATTATGACAGCATTTGATAACCATCAGGCTAACTGCTATTAAAATATGTGGGAGTGTGAGTCTAATAGAGCTGGAAAGAGTAAAAGAGAGTGAATCAGCCTTAGAGTGAGTATTAGGACAAAGACCCTGATAAAGAGGACACTAAAAGCTAGCATTTTTCATATGCAGTGTAAGTAACTGAAATAAATATTAGAGTTTTATTTGGCACATTTTTGGCACTATTTCTCCATTCTCTATCCCTAATGGGTACAGAGCATGGCCCTATTAGAATACCATAAGATGTTTTCATAGCACCGGGATGGAGCTCAAGTAGGATTTGAGTGTGAGTGAGGAGTGTTGTCAGTCAAAAAACAAAATGAAGAATTTATTTTCTGTGCATTCATCAAGGAGTTAAAAATAGATCAACATTTACCTTTAAAATTCTTAGTTAATTTTTGGGGGTTCCTTTCATATTCCTTGTTTGGGATAATGTCATTTAAAATGACATCACTACTTTTGATCAATATAATACATGATATTAAGAAAACTAGATAAAATTCTAATATGTTACAGCTAATAAGTTTTAAATTGTATTATTTTAATATAATTAGTTATATTTACTTCTGGTAATGTGAGATAAATGAAGAGTTTTCACAGTCATCAACTAACATTACAATATTAACAATAATTTTTGTTAGTCTTAATCGAGTAGCATTTAGAATTTAATATGTGCAAAATTTTATTGCATATTAAATGTCTGCTTGGAACTGTTTTTTCAAGATCTTGATGTTTAAAACTGTATAAAAATATAACCTAGTATTGCACACTACATTATATTAATGTCTTTAGAGACATCTTCAGAATTTTATATTGATTGAAAACTTAACAAATATTTATTCATTCGCTCTAGAGTATGATGTGATAAACAATGATAATCAAACCTCAAACCTTAAATCTGTTACATAATAATTTCATTTTAATTTTTGAACCTTTGTAGTTTTATTTCTTTATTTTAGTTGATAAATTAAAATTGCATATACTCATGGTATACAACATACATATGTTACATAATTTGTTGAGAAAGGAAATCTGCAAAAAGAGAAGTGGAGGAAAAGGAAAGAGGGAGAAATAGTATTTTGGGGTTTTTTTTTTTTTTTTTTTTTTTTGGTGGTCCCTAGGAGTCTGCATTCAGATGAATCCTAGGAGTATAGTAGAAGCAAGTTTACATTATTGATACTGATTTTAATTTAATCTTCCTTTTTGTTCTATTGCATTTAAGTGTACATTCAAATCAAGAAAATCCAGAAATTATTTCATAACTAGGAAATATCTATAATAACTGATTATCAGTATTGCAAATACGACTCTGGAAATTACATATAGGAACACAAAACTTGGTAGAAATACGTCCGCATATATTAACAGCGTGAGTACTTCAAACTTTGTTAAAACTTTTCATTTTGACTTAAGATCGTGACATAAAATTGAATATTCTAATATTCTCTGTATCAGTATTGGCAGATGTTACATTTTATAAAACAAAATCATGACAATGCAAAACAGCAAGTAGTAAAAAATCCAGTGGAATAATTTGATATATAAATAGTCAATGAATGCTTCATAGTGAAAAATTCACTGTATAATTTTAGAAGTTGAAATTTCTTAACAATGATTTTTTAATCTAAATTATTTCATGCTATTCCAATATTTCTGATCAATGAAAATAAGTTCCTATATATTACCAACATATAAAGACTACTTTTGCATATATGTGAACATATGTGTTTCTATCAGTTTCAATACAGGATATTTGTTGGGTATGAAATTTGATTTTATCTTACTTATAGACTAGTAAGTTAGCCTGTAACTATTTCATGTATGCTGATAGAGACACAAAACTTCAGGCTAAGAAACAAATATTTTATTATTCATGGCACTGAAGTCAGCATGATCATCGACATATTTGCATTGGTTCTTCTTGTCTCAAGTTCCACATGGGTAACATGATATGGCCCAGATGAATACTATACGCACAGTGGATTTCTGTTATAACTCACGGAACACTAAGCTTGGGACATCTATCCCTTCAATTATGAAATAGAAAAGCCTGATCTTTGTTGGTGGGGAGGGATTGTGGAAGGAGATGTTCATATATTTTTTAAGGTTACCAGCTACATGGACCTCTTCAGAAGAGGCCTGGGTTAAAAAGTAGTCATTCTACTTCTACCAGTTCACAAGAGCCAAATGTGCAAATTTGTACCAAATCCACATTCAGTGAGATTATCTCAGTGGCTTGAGATGAGCCATGGTGAGAGTATTTACACCAGGGAAACCATTAACATTAAATATCAGAGTGTTCTTATTATTCCCAGAGAACTGGTTGTTAAACATTTACCAGCATACCACTATACTACTATACGTGTTATTGTTTTTTTAAGACAGTAGTTTAGGGAAGGATGTATTTAATAATAGGTACCAATTCTAACCGATTTTTAAAGACTCTCTGTGAGTGTGTGTGTGTGTGTGTGAGAGAAAGAGCCAGAGAAAGAATAAAGGAAGGGAAGTTCCAGTCAAACAACTTAACAACTAACACAAAACTGCATCTCAGAGGGTCTCAAGGAATATTCTGTAGGCTGAACCAAAAGAACAAAGACTTTGAATGGAATAGTTTCTTAGAAAGCAACGAACTGCTTTGGAAGCTGAGAAAAACAAAAATGTTATTTTCAGAATATATACATATATATATTATAGAACTAAAATTTAGATATATATTATACATATATAGATATATTATACATCTATATTTAGATGTATATATATATTATACATATATATATACGTTATAGAACTAAAATTTAGAAAGACCAAATTGAAAAGAAAGCAATGAAGAAAACTGGCAACTCTGTAGGTCATATGGTTTAATGCTGTCACTAACACTCACAGGTAGATAGATCCTCAGGCTCCATTAACTCTTGAAGACATTTTTGGAAGAGTCCCTAATAGTAGAAACTGAATTTTAACAAATCACATTATTCTTTTGCTAAAAGATGTGGTTTCAATACCCATGTTAAGCAAAAAGTCAGCATTATCCTCTAAATTACGTTAAGAAGAGGCATTCATCAACAAACTATTCTGAAGAGCTAAAGAGATTATTTAAATTTTTTCTTTTCACTACTCTCAACCATCTATCTATCTGTCTATTCCTTGTGTAACCCTATTTCAACTCCTTACCAAAACCTTTAGGATCTCTGTTTTACTAACTACACCCCATTTAACTATTTACATTACTTCAATGAATTCTGGATTCTCCTAAGAAAACCATTCCGCTTTCTTCAGACCATGTATCAGAATGCACCAAATCAAAGTGAGTTTTATTTTGTGTCTTGGCTGACCACATTGCTAGCAGTTTGCAACTCAAGAAAGAAAGAAATTTTATTTAAAAACTTTCACTTTTTAAAGAAAAAGATAGTTTAGAGGTGCGTGGTATTAAGTAACATAATTGTAGTAGAAACTTGACTTTCTTAACACAAAAGCTAGCGCCTCTTTGCTTTCAATACAATTCTTTGAAGGCCAGCTTGAACTTCTGAGATTGTGGGGCTGTGAGTATGTGGACAGCAGCTTGCTGGGTTTTATTTTTAAAATCAATATTATCTCAAATTATGAAGGGTTCAAGAAAATAAATTTCCAAGTGTGACCTGTTTCACTCTCTGGAAACAGTTTGAATTTTCATAAATTCTACAATGAGTCACTAAGCGTAAACAATCCCTGACATCTATTGGTCATAGTTTTGGAAAAAGGGGGATCCCCTAAGCAAATCCCCATTCTTTAGAATGCATTAATAAATGTAAACAGGATGTTTCAGCACAGAAAGCATAAAATTGCCTGATATATGCAAGGCATATCTTTAATGATGTTTAAAAAGGAGCTAAACATCTCCCTGGGAATTCTGAAAACATTTATCTTTTAAGCAGTTATTTAGCTTCACAAGTCTTTGTTGTTTAACAAGCTGGAGAAAATAGGTCAGCTAATGTTATATTAATCAGTAAATTAATATTTTAATTTGACTTCTTTCTAGTTAAAATGCTTGCAGCTTTTCCCTTTTGTTTTTCCTACTTCAGCACTGATGTTAAGTGATATCATTATCATATTGTACCTTGGGGTTGTGAGATAACAGGGTCCAGCAATAGCTTTATTCTTAGAAGAGTGAGAGTTTTATCATATCACTTCCATATTTAAAATGACACTCCATGGCTTTTGTGCAACAAAGTGTCTTAGAGCTGAGTCATAGAATTCTCCAAATTATGCTTTTGAATTCACATTCTAAAATCATACCTTTCAAATCTGTGTAGATAATATGTTTTTATTAGTAAAAATCCTGTCTTTATCGTAGGAAAAAGAAGTCTTATTGAAATTACTTGAACAATGTAAATGTAAATTTCAGTTTCTATTTTCTTGTATCAACCAATAATTCAACCGTAAGTTAGATTCAAAGGGCTTGATGGCCTATTATCTGTACATTAACAAAGATCCACTAAAGTTTTACAGTAGATATTTAATGTAGACTAGGTATTATTCTATTATATTTCTCAAAAACAAAACACAGAAAACTCTATTCATGTTTTTGTTTACTTACTGTACTTCTTGAAGAATTAAAACATACTAGCAGTTGCATAATTTTGTATGATATTATTTCTGTGGTGAATTTAATTTTCCTTTTATAGCTGTTGCTGTGAAATTTTGAATCCAGATCTGGCATGATTAATGGAGAGACTGGCCATGCTGCCTCAAGACAGATTAGTTGCAGTCAGTGATGGAGGATGTGGCTGAGGTATATACTGTAGTATACTCTAGCATTCTTCTTAAAGAAAGATACAATACTCAATTATCCTGTGCTTTGCTGTAATTCAGCTGGAGTTTATTTAAAAAACAGAATGTTAAGTAATTATATGGTGCTGAAAATACATATGTATTAAAATATATGTAAGAGCAGTGAAATAAAATGTAAACATATAGCTAGGAGGTATAGTAAAACATATCAACAGGAAAATCATCTAGGATTGATGTTTCCATCTTAGCCTTTATTTTCATGGACGTATAAAATTGTGAATCCTAGATATGGAGATCTACAAAGTTGTTAATATGAGCTTTAGCATAACCTAATTGCAGAAAATTGTACCCCAGTTAGAAAAAATATGCTTAATTGGTTTAAATTACTACTAAATACATTATTTCCACTTTGTCCATATTTGCTCCGTGGTTCTCTGGTGTATACTAAGAAGAAAAGTTCCAATCACTTTGCCAATGTGAAAAAAGTCACATAAAATTCTCAAAGAAATATTCAAGCTTATAATCTAAGAGGAAGTATAGTCATTTAACCCACATAAACCTGTTATATTGAGTTATAATATTTTAAACATTATTATTATTGTTTACATCATTAATGTAGACAAATGTTAGAAATTACATGAACAGAATGTTGAATATGTAGAATCTATATGAAATTCATATGGTCAGATGTTCTCTTTAGTCTGGTTCATCTGCTACATCTGGTTTTCATAGGAAAGTTTTAAATAAAAACAGTAAGTTAATGGAGATATAGGAAATCAAAGATCGATATTTAAAAAGCATATATGTATAGATTCATAAACATTTACCAACAATGGTAATTAGCTCTGAGAGGGGAAGAGAAATTTACTTAATTATGGACCACGTCTTCTGCTAGACACTTGATACGTATAACCATAATCATAACAAAATACCTAATATTTATTGAATGCTTACTATGTGTTGGTTCCTGTTTCAAGCATTTCATGTTTTAAGCAAGTAGTTCTCACAATTCAGTGGTTAGAATGTTATTTATTATCCCTTTATGCCTATGAAGAAACCAAAGGAAAGGGGTTAAATTACTTGTCTAAAATTCAGTGTATGGTGTAGCTGGGATTAGATGCAAGTTCTTGCTGTGATCTACATGATGTTAAATCGAGTTTAGTCTAAAGTTAACTCCTTATATATTTTAAGTTTCTCTGAAAATAGTGAACTATAACCTAAATGGAAGTGTAAACAGACTGTAACTTACCTTTGTGCCAATCACTGAGTTTTGGCCAATCAAAGGGGGCCAACTGCTCAAACTATGTTCAAATAAGGCAAACGCTGAGCTGTAACCCATCCGGCTGTTTCTGTACCTCACTTCTGTTTTCTGTACGTTGCTTTCCTTTTTCTGTCTATAAATCTTTTTCAACTATATGGCTGTGGTGGAGTCTCTCTGAGCCTACTCTGGCTGGGGAGGCTGTTCAATTTGTGACTCATTCTTTGCTCAATTAAACTATGTTAAATTTAATTTCACTGAGGATTTTATTTTAATAATGATTAATCAGTAGACTTTCACTTAATCTTTTTTTCTTTTTTTGAAAATGATGATGAATAAATAGAATAGATGTTAATTTTAAAATGTGACAGTTTATTCCTGAATAATTACAATTCCCTTTGCACTTTTCAGAATTTCTCTGCATCCAAATTTCTGTTTTATCAGAAATAGAATGTGATTCCTAGGCTCACGCTATGTGTCCATAATTGAGTGAGCCACTCAAATGTGATGAAGGGATAGATTACATGATCTCATGGACTATCTCTCTGGGGGCTCTGCTAAGGCAGGATTACTAAGAACTGGGTCCAGGTGGAGAAAATTATTAAAATTTCTTATACCGAGGGTTTAAAGGAGTTTGGAGAGTTTCAGAAAAGAATTCATGGAAATAACATGTGAAATGAATGTTAGAGAATAAATATCATTTTATAATTCACATATTCACATAAGTAAAACTACACAGAAAGACAGAGTTCCTAAACTTATATTGGCTAATAATCTATATGTGAAAGTAATTTAAACTGTGCCACATACAACTAAGTAAATTGCAGAATAATAAAAAGTCTTGCCTAATCTTGGTCTTAGGGAAGCCTTCCCTAAAGAAGTTGCAGAAAAAAATCTTATTTATGGCAAATGAAAACCAGGGATATGACACTAAGGAAAAGTATTTTAAAACATATGTTTGACATGGTAAGGAAGCTAAGTTTATTAGTCCATTCTCACGTTGCTATAAAAAAAAATTCCTGAGACTGGGTAATTTATAAAGATAAGAGGCCGAATTGGCTCACAGTTCTGCAGGCTGCACAGAAGCATGGTGGCATCAGCTTCTGCGGAGCCCTCAGGAAACTCACAATCATGGAGGAAGACAAAGAGGAAGCAGTCCTGTCTTACATGGCAGGAGCAGGAGGAAGAGAGGGAGGGGAGGTGCCACACACTTTTAAACAACCAGATCTCTAGAGAATGCCCTATTCGGTAACAAGGGAGGAGGGTGCTAAACCATTTATAAGAACTCCACCCCCATAATCCATTCACATTCCACCAGGCCCCACCTCCAACACTGGGGATTACAATTTGGCAAAGCATAAGGCCCCAAGCCACATAAGTGAGAGTTAGCAACCTTCTTCAAGCTGTACATCCAAACATACGAATCATGTGGACAGTTTGAATTATCGAATACAGAAAATAGCATAAATATATTTTTAGTTATAAGTAAAGAAATAAAAGGAGGCATTGGTAGTGTTATGAAAGGCAAGTGATTATCAAAAATATACCAGATTTAAAAGATCCATTTATAAAACCCCAAATGAAAAAAAATATAATCATTGAAATCCAAAAGATGAGTTAAACCACAGATAAGACACTACTGAAAAAAAGATTTGGTGGACTTTGAATAAATTATCTGAATAGGACCTTAAACAAAAATTATAGTAGCTTTGATTAAAACACACACACACACATTTAAGGAATTTCTGGGCTTGAAATAAGTAAGAAAATCTCCCAAACTATCTCAACTATACAAAATCCTGAGCTGACACTAGAATATAGATGTAGAGCTGTGAGTAGATGTGAAAGGCAAGGCTGCTGGAGAGAAGAGCCCATGCAAGCATTGCAACATGGAGAGTCCACCTTGATTCAGCTGTAAAAAATAAGATACATCCTTTTCCAGATAAACAAATGCTGAGAGAATTTGCCACTACCAAGCCAGCACTACAAGAACGGCTAAAATGACTCTAAATCTTGAAACAAATCCTTGAAATACACCAAAATAGAAACTCCTTATAGGATAAATGTCACAGGACCTATATAACAATAACACAATTAAAAAAACAAAACAAAACAAAACAAAAAAACCCACAAGGTATTCAGGCAAGAAATAGCATGATGAATAGAATAGTACCTAACATCACAATACTAACATTGAATGTCAATGGCCTAAATGCTATACTTAAAAGATATAGAATGGCAGAATGGATAAGAATTAACCCACTAACTTTCTGCAGTATTAAGGAGACTTGCCTAGTACATAAAAAAATCACATAAACTTAAGGTAAAGGAGTGGAAAAAGATATTCCATGTGAATGCACACTAAAAGCGAGCAGGAGTAGCTATTATTTTATCAGATAAAACAAACTTTAAAACAACACCGGTTAAAAAAGACAAAGAGGGACATCATATAATGATAGAAGGACTAGTCCAACAGGAAAATATCACAATTCTAAATATATACACACCTAACACTGGAGCTCCAAATTTATAAAACAATTACACTATAACTAAGAAATGAGACAGATAGCAACAGAATAATAGTGGGGGACTTCAATATGCCACTGACAGCACTAGACAGGTCATCAAGACAGAAAGTCAACAAAGAAACAGTGGACTTAAACTATACCCACAAGTGGACTTAACAGATATTTACAGAACATTTTACCCAACTGCAGAACATGCATTCTTTTCATCAGCATATGGAACATTCTCCAAGATAGACCATATGATAGACCACAAAACAAATATCAGTAAATTTAAGAAAACTGAAATTATATAAAGTACTCCCTGAGCCCACAGTGGAATTAAATTGGAAATCAACTCTAAAAGGAACCCTAAAAACCATGCAAATGCATGGAAATTAAATAACTTGCTCCTGAATGATTATTGGGTCAATAATGAAATCAAGATGGAAATTAAAAAATTATTTGAATTGAACAATAATAGTGACACAACCTATCAAAAGCACTGGGATACAGCAAAAGTGGTGCTAAAAGGAAAGTTTATAGCATTAAATTCCTACATCAGAAAACTGGAAAAACACAAATAGACAATCTAAGATCACACCTCACAGAACTGGAAAAACAAGAACAATCCAAACCCAAATGCAGTGGGAGTAAAGAAATAATGAAGATCAGAGCAGAACTAAATGAAATAGAAACAAACAAACCAACAAACAAAAAATGAAACAAAAGATAAATGAAACAAAAAGATGATTTTTCTTTGATAAAATAAATAAAATTGATAGACCACTAATGAGATTAACCAAGAAGAGAGAAGATTCAAATAAGCTCAATTACAAACGGAATAGTAGATACTACTGTTGATACCACAGAAATACAAAAGATGATTCAAGGCTACTATAAACACCTTTATGCACATAAACTAGAAAACCTAGAGGAGATGGATAAATTTCTGGAAATATATAACCATCTTAGATTAAACCAGGAAGATACAGAATCTCTGAACAGACCAATAACAGGCAGTGAGATTGAAATGGCAGGAACACAATTGTCAACAAAAAAGGTCAAGGACCAGACGGATTCACAGTTGAATTCTATCGGTCCTTCAAAGAAGAATTGAACCAATTCTATTGACACTATTCCAAAAGATAAAGAGGGAATCCTCCCTAAATCATTCTATGAAGCCAGTATCACCCTAATACCAAAACCAGGGCAGGACATAACAAAAAAAAGAAAACTACAGACCAATATTCCTGATGAACATAGATGCAAAAATCCTCAACAAAATACTAGTGAACCAAATCCAACAGCATATCAAAAAGATAATCCACCATGATCAACTGGGTTTCATACCAGGGAGGGATGTTTTAATATACACAAGTCAATAAATGTGGTACACCACACAAATAAAATTAAAAACAAAAATCAAGTGGTCATCTCAATAGATGCAGAAATAGCATTTGACAAAAGCCAGCATCCATTTATGTTAAAACCCTCAGCAAAACCGGTATAAAAGGGACATACCTTAAATTTATAAACTCCATCTACAACACACCTAGAGCCAACATCATACTAAATGGGGAAAAGTGGAAAGCATTTCCCCTGAGAACTAGAGAAGGACAAAGATGACCACTTTTATCACTTCTATTCAGCGTGATACTGGAGATCCTAATCAGATCAATCAGAAAAGAGAAAGAAATAAAAGGCATCCAAATTAGTAAAGAGGAGGTCAAACAGTTGCATTTGCCGATGATACAATCATATACCTAGAAAACCCTAAAGAATCCTCCAATAAGCTGCTAGAACTAGTAAATAAATTCAGCAAAGTTTCAGGATACAAATATGATGTACACAAATCAGTAGCTCTGCTACACAACACAGTGACCAAGCTGAGAATCAAATTAAAACTTAACCCCTTTCACAATAGCTGCAAAAAATAAAATACTTAGGAGTATACCAGATGTGAAAGACCTCTACAAAGAAAACTACAAAACACTGCTGAAGGAAGTCATAGATAACACAAACAAATGGAAACAGAGTTCATGACCACGGAAGGGTAGAATCAATATTGTGAAAATTACCATGCTGCCAAAAGCAATCTACAAATTATAATGCAATTCCCATCAAAATAACACCATCATTCTTCACAGAACTATTTTAAAAATCCTAAAATTTATATGGAACCATAAAAGAGCCCAGATAGCCAAAGCAGGACTAAGCAAAAAGAACAAATCTGGAGACATCACATTACTCCACATCAAACTATAAGGCCATAGTCACCAAAACAGCTTGATATTGGTATAAAAATACACACATAGACCAATGGAACAGAATAGAGAACCCAGAAATAAAGCCAAATACTTACAGCCAACTGATCTTCCACAAAGCAAACAAAACATAAAGTGGGAAAAAGACACCCTATTCAGCAAATGGTACTGGGATAATTGGCAAGCCACATATAGAAGAATGAAACTGGATCATCATCTCTCACCTTATATAAAAATCAACTCAAGATGAATCAAATACTTACATCTCATACCTGAAACCATGAAGATTCTAGAAGATAACACCAGAAAAACCATTCCAAGACATTGGCTTAGGCAAAGATTTCATTACTACAAATCCAAAAGCAAACACAACACAAAGATAAATAGATGGGACTTAATTAAGCTAAAAAGCTTCTGCACAGCAAAAGAAATAATCAGCAGAGTTAACAGAAAACCCACAGAGTCGGAAAAAATCTTCACTCACTATCTATCTATCTATCTATCTATCTATCTATCTATCTATCTATCTATCTAAACTAATATCCAGAGTCTACAAATAAACAAATCAGCAAGAAACAAACAGTCCCCTGAAAACATGGGCCAAGGACATTAATAGACAATTTTCAAAAGAAGATATACAAATGGCCAAAAAGCATATAGAAAAATGCTCAACATCACTAATTATTAGAGAAATAAAAATCAAAACCACGGTGTGATACCACGTCATTCCTACAAGTATGACTATAATAAAAAAAAATGTAAAAAAATAGATGTTAATGTAGATGTGATGATAGAGGAATACTTTTACATTGTTAGTGGGAATGTAAACTAGTACAGCCACTGTGGAAAACAGTGTGGAGAGTCCTTAAAGTACTAAAAGTAGATCTACCATGTGATCCAGCTATCCCACTACTAGTTACTACCCACAGAAAAGAAGTCAAAGTCACTGTATGAAAAAGATACTTGCACATGCACATTTATAGCAGCACAATTTGCAATTGCAAAATATGGAACCAGCCCAAATGCCCATCAAACTGTGGTATATAAAGAAACTGTGGTATATATGTAAGACGGAATACTACTCAGCCATAAAAAGGAATGAAGTAACATCATTTACAGCAACTTGGATGAAATTGGAGACTATTATTCTAAGTGAAGTAACTCAGGACTGGAAAACCAAACACTGCATATTCTCATTCATATGAGAGCTAAGCTGTGAGGATGAAAAGGCGTAAGAATGATATATTGGACTTTAGGAACTTGGGGGAAAGGGTGCAGGGTGGCAAGGGATAAAAGACTACACGCTGGGTACAGTGTACACTGCTTGGGTGATGGGTACACCAAAATCTCAGAAATCACCACTAAAGAACTTATTCATGTAACAAAACACCACCAGTTCTCCAAAAACCTATTGAAATAAAAATAAAAGAGAATTTTTTTTTTTAAATTTTATTTTAAAGAAGAGCTAAAGTGAGATACCTACAGCAAGCCATTTCCCTGGAAGAGAGCCAGAATGTTCCCAAATCGGCAATATCCTTTTGGTTCCTGACAGAGGAAATGCAAGTCCTTTCTTCAAGAAAGGCATTCCTAATTTGCCTTTAGAATTTCTGAGGGTTTAAACAAACATACAAACATACATAAATAATTAAAAGCTCATATTAAAACATCAGAAAACACACAAAAAGGTCAGTAGCTGCAAGAGATTAGCAAGGAGAGAGGATTAAATAGCCAAAACAGAGGATTTGGGGGCAGTCAAAATACTCTGTATGATGCTATTTATAACATGTAATTAAACATTTGTCTAAACCTATAGAATTTACAATGCTGATGAGCTTGAATCCTAATGTAAACTATGAACTTTCGATGATAATCGTGTGTCAAAGTAGGTTCATCAGTTGTAACAAAGGTACCACTCTGGTAGGGGATGTTGATAATAAGGGAGGCTATGCATTTGTACGGGGCAGAGGGAGGATGGGAATTCTCTGTACTTCTGCTCAATTTTGCTGTGAACCTAAAACTGCTCTAAAAAAATAAAATTTATTTAAAAAATTAGCAAACACACAGTAAAGATATAGTAGTTATACCCTTAAAGGTTTCATATGCTGAAATGAACACATAATAGAAAACATAATGTCTAAGTAGAAGTTGAACTTAGTGGTGCGTGCCTGAAGTCCCAGCTGCTCAGGAGGCTGAGGCAGGAGGATTCCTTGAGCCCAGTATTTTGAGAACAACCTGGGCAACAAAGCAAGACTCCATCTCTAAAATAAATAAATAAATAAATAAATAAATAAATAAATAAATAAATATTTTAAAATATAAGATAGAGTCACAAAAATGAACAACAAAAAATGGTGATATATAAAATGACCAGGCAGATTTGAAGTGGAATGATTTCAAACTTTTAGAATAGAAAATGCAATTTTTATAGCAGTTATTTAACAATTGAAAAAAAGTCTTAAAATAAGATCAGCTGCAGATCAGACAGCTGAAAAGAAAATCAAATCAAGAGTTACAATGTGTTGGCACATAACCAAAGGGAAATCAAGAATGAGAAGGACTAACATATTCATCGTCATCATTCTGAAGGAGATAGTAGAGTCAGTGGAGGAGGAAGGACAGTAGACTATTTGAAGAAATAACCATTAACACTTTTCCAGATGTTAACAAAATATGTCACAGACATAGTATGCAAAATATTCAAGATGATTAATAAAAGGAATTCATTCATGGATACCTTGTAGTAAAACTACAGAAATCTTTAAGATAAAAAAAGAGAAAAATATTAGAAGTGTCAAGAAAGAATAAAGAGATAACTAGAAAGGAGTTACAAGCAAATTTACAGAATACTTCTCAGTAGCAGCAATGGAAACCATTTGGCAATGGAAAAATCTCTCCACAGACCTTAGAGAAAAGTATCAATATAAAATTATATATAAAGTAAAATCATGTTTAAGTAAAATTAAAAAACGCAAATATAAACTAAATAATTATGAACTTATAGAAATTTCTCAATGATGTATTTCAACAAAAAATGAGTGCAGGAAAGTATCAGATGGAAGAGGGAATACTAAGCAAATAAATGTTAAGCTGTGAAATTTAACTATTGGTTGTAACATAATAACTACATGTTTATCTTGTTCAGTTAAAACTGAGATCTAAAAATCTTGAAATAGTACAATCTGAAGCAGAAAATTCCATTAGATTACACTAAAGTCCTTAGAGGAGGGTAAAGGTTTATTTGATTAAAATGACCACCTTATAATTTCTAGGGAAATTAGTAAGAACATAGAAATAGATTGCCGAACTTCGTACCTAATACAGAGGGGAAAATCTAGTAAGGAAAAGAAACGTGAATGAGTAAAACCAAAATTTAAGTGGGGAAAATATAGAAAGTAATGACAATCATTTTTTTAAAAATAAAATATTGACTTTAAAGATTGTCAGTTTGCTTTCAAATATTTGATTATATTTTGTTTATAATACATAAATTTACAAAATAGGCAGGCTGAAAGAAGTGTGTGAAAAATAAAGGCCAGGCTAATTAATACAATTACTGGTGTAGCAATTAGACAAAAAGATTTTACAGCTAAAACAGCATGACAAAAGGGTATTAATATATATTAATGGAAGCTCAAATTCATTGAGAAGATATAACAATTCTAAACTGGTATGTGCCTAATAACATAGGTTCAAATCATATAAAAAAGTGACAAATAATCAAAAGAAGAAAGATTTCAATATTGGAAATATTAATCTTAATCCAAAAGTCCCATATAGACCCTGCACTCAACAAATGGAGAATATATTTCTTTTTCTTTTTTTTTTTTTTTTTTTGAGACGGAGTCTCGCTCTGTCGCCCAAGCTGGAGTGCAGTGGCCGGATCTCAGCTCACTGCAAGCTCCGCCTCCCAGGTTTATGCCATTCTTCTGCCTCAGCCTCCCGAGTAGCTGGGACTACAGGCGCCTGCCACCTCGCCCGGCTAGTTTTTTGTATTTTTTAGTAGAGACGGGGTTTCACCGTGTTAGCCAGGATGGTCTTGATCTCCTGACCTCGTGATCCGGCCGTCTCGGCCTCCCAAAGTGCTGGGATTACAGGCTTGAGCCACCGCGCCCGGCCGAATATATTTCTTAAAACACAGAGTACTTTAGCAACATTGACTGCAGAATAGTCCATAGAGCAAGTCTCGGCAAATTTCAAAGCTGACATTCCTATATTATAGCAAAATTTAATTATAAATCAATAAAATAAAATACTCTAAACATTTGGAAATTTAAACATACAATTCTCAATAAGTCAATAACAAAGAAGAAATTACAGTGGAAATTATTCACAATTATTTAGACCATCAAAATAACGAGACACTACAAATGACCCTCAACCTTGCCCTCTCTCTATATATATATGTCTATATATATACACACACATATATACATACTCTGTGTCTGTCTCTGTGTGTGTGTGTGTGTGTATATATACACACACACACAAACACACATTCACATGCATGCATACATATATAAAACTGACATTTCAGATCATAGGTGAAAAGATGATAATTGTATTAAATAAGAATTAAGGAAAAGGAGCTTCGATGCTTGTTATTTTTTGTTTTTATTTATTCATTTATTTATTTATTTTGAGACAGAGTCTCCCTCTGTTGCCCAGGCTGGAGTGCAGGGGCACTCTCAGCTCACTGCAACCTCTGCCTCCTGAGCTCAGGCAGTCCTCCCTCCTCAGCCTCCCAAGTAGCTGGGACCACAGGCACACACCACCACTCTCAGCTAATGTTTTGTACGTTTGGTAGAGACAGGGTTTCCCCATGTTGCCCAGGTTGATCTCGAACTCATGAACTCAGGCAATCTGCTTGCCTCAGCCTCCCAAAGTGTTGGGTTTACAGGCATGAACCACCATGCCTGGCAGGCACTTGTTACTGTTGTTTATCCTTCTTGAAAGAATAAACCAATAAAAAGGAAACTGGATCCTTGTATCGTACCATAGAAAAATCTTCAAAATATTAAGCACATCTATGTGGAAATTAGTACAAGAGAATATATGAGAGGATCTTTATGACATTAAGATAGGAAGTATGTTTTTAAAAAGATACAAAAAATCCCAATCCATAAAGCAAAAGGTTGGTGCTGTATATTGACTAAATAAAATCTGTACATATTAGTTAAGCTTATAACTAATTGAAAGGTACGATGAAGAGAATAAAAGAGAAGCCACCACTTAGAAGATATTCTTTATAGTAATCAACAAAAGATTAGTATCTAGAACATGTAAAGATTTCCCAACAACCAATAGGAAAATAAATTTTTTTAAAAACCTAAAAGTATATTGGTCAAAAGACACAAATAGGAAACTTGAAGAAATATGAATGATAAATAATTTTAGGAATGCCATTCAAATCTAATTTTTAGAAATCAGAGAAATGCAAATAAAAACTGCAATATATTAGCATTACATACCCACCTGTTTTGAAAACCTTAATTTGGACACTATAAACTGTTGACAAGGACATGAATAAATAAGGATTCTGATACATTGCTAGTGGGGATATAAATTTGTACAACCACTTTGTCAAGTATATATTCAATGTTATCTACATTGGTGTTTGTATTATTGTTAAATTATTTATTACATAAGTGTGTATTATTCACTCTTTTTTCTATGGTATATTTTACAATGTGAGCTAAGATATTGAAGGATAAGCAGGAGTTAGCTAAATGAAAGTTGGAGCCACACTTGTAAACAAATATTTGCAATAAACAAACCCAATGATTGAAATATATTATAAACTTTTTAATAATATATGAGCTATATAAAAATATAATATAATATTTTTTATACAGCTCATATATTACATCACTTAATCTTTTCAGCAGCCCAAAGAGGCAGGTAATAGTTTACTTACATTCCCAGATGAGGTAACAGAAGCAAAGAAAGATCAAGTAACTTGCCTAGGAATATACCACATTTAGGTAGTAAAACAAGAATGAGAACTCAGGTGGTCTGATTCCAGAGTCTAATCTGTTCACCTCCTCTTTTTGCCTCTCAAAGGAGTGCTCAGTCCCTATGCTACCAAAGTTTTCAATAGCTACACTAGAGAATGTAGAGTGAGTGTGAGCCATAGTGCATGCTTGGACAGTTCTTCTGACTCTCTACCTGGAATATTTCTCTGCATCACAGGTTTATGGTTCTTTTCCAACTAATGTCACAAAAATCTCTCCGTGTAAGACAACACTGACTATATAAATATATAATTTCAGTGTCTAGGATTTTTTTGTGGCTAAAGTGTCTGCTTTCCAGTTTTATGATACCTTGGAAGATAATTAGTAATTACGTGGCCGTTTGGTGATCATGAAATCAGAGTGAATGTAGATAGATATTATTGAGGGACACTCCATCCATGCCATCAATGAGTAGGTGAAAGATCTACTGATAGAGAACATCACTCTATTCACTGCAGTGCTTTTCAAAGTATCTGTGTATTGACAGAATTTTAGCTTCAAGGTCAAGTACTGAAAGAAACATTTGCTTATACTCAAGGTTACATTTTCTGACTGTTCATTCTCTGTCTCTAGGACACAACATAGAGCCTAGCATATGGTAGGTACTCCATAAATATGAACAAACACCCATGCTCTTCCTCTTTTGTCATTCTATGGAGTTTTGGATTTAATGGAGACTTGTCTCTCCATCTCTTCATCTATTGTTCTTTCTTTCAATAACACATTTTTTTTTTTTCCTAGTGGGAACCAAATCTTGATGATCAGCTTTAATCTTTTTTTATAACAATCAAAATCCTGTTTTGCTTCCAGGTGCTCTGCCACTATTACCTTGCATAGTCGTACATGTAGCTGTCCTCCAAGCTTCCCAAGAACACACTAATGAATTTTCTTTTAAGATTTGGTTATTATCATTCACCAAGTGGCCATTTTTTTCAAAGCTGTGCCTTAAAAATCATCCTATCCCTTTGGCAGCCAGAGTCATAGTGCTCCTTAGAGAACTGAAGAGGAAATGGAAAGGACATTCATGGGCCAAGAAAAAAGTTTGACAGAATGGCCATGGGTAGTTGAGAACACAGGGGACGAGATCAATGTGAGGTCTGGCTGGAAGCAGTAGAGCAGAGCTATGCACTCCGAAGAGAAATGGTGTTGAACCAGACAAACAGACATTTCCGGAAGCTTGGGGGCCCGGTTCTAGATCAGAGAGACTTTAGAAGCATTGTTAATACAATGCTTACTTCCTAATTGACCTTCACAAATATTTGTCTCAAAAATTCATGTTTTGATATGAATTGGAAAGTTAGACATGAAAGAAAGTGCATCACAATCAGGCAGAAACAGTTAGAGGCATGGGGAAGCAGAGGAAAATGACACAGCATTTGACTCAGAGAATGCCCAAAATACCAAGAGTTGAAAAGTATGTTGTACATTATATAGAATGAAATATAGTTCACTGGTACTTGTGGTTGGTAATGTGTGGTTACTTGACATCACAGGCAACCTGACCGACGCATAATGGGAACTAACTTCACAAGATCAACCACAGGTCAACAGTGTAGTTTCATCTTCTAGGTTCCCAAACTTGTTCTTAGACAAAAGGGACACTTGTGTCTAAATTCTACATTGACTCTTTGATCTGAATCAGGCTATTCTCAGCAGGTCCTTGCACCCCTACTATGAGAAAATGTATCCTTTACTGTGTTTGAATTCAAAGCAAAGTGAAATTTGAGTGATAAAAAATAAAAAGACCCTTCCAGTCCCACAGTGATTTGAGATTCCTACTTTTCAGGCTACTGCATGCCATAACTAAGTCAATATGTGATAAAACACATGGGCAAAATTCTTAAAAATATCTATTGTGCAAAGATGTTAACAAGAAAGATAAATGATCTACTTAAGACAACTGTGGCTAATCTATTAATAAAAATAAAGTTGGAAATTATTTTGATATAATTTTTGTTCTTAAACAAGAGATGTACCGTTGTGTTTGCCATTTAAAAAAACATTTATTAAAGTTGATACTAAAATCCCCTATTTCCTGGCTTCTGCATCTCTCTTAAACAATATAAAAAATAATATCCTTGTACTTTAATTTGTGGTTGAAAAAACTGTTTGACTCACTAAGGTTGAATGTCAGGCAATTTCATTTAATGTTCACTTTTAAAAGAGGAAAGGTGGAGAAAGATTTAGATGAAAAGTAGAGTGTGTGACCTTAGAAATGTATTTATAAGGTCTGACTGCAGCAGCCAAAAATAATAACCATTGAACTTAGTGAATAATTTAAGGCGAATGAGCTAACAGTGATCTTTGCAATGGGATATTAATACGTAAATATTTTAGTCAGCTTTTTCACACCCAGCATAAAAATGCCTTGTATTTTATCTACAATCTCATTCTAAGTGAAATTTCTGGGAGACTTTGTGTTCTCACTGAAGCCTTTATATACACATTCACACATTATAATTAAATGATTTTACTACGCAAATACATTCAAGAAAAAAGATTATATTTTCTAAAATATGCAGTGATGATACCTAAGGCCATGTTTCATTTCACACATTGGGACACTGTGATGACTAAATTTAGTTCCTTTATCTGGGTCTATTTGCTGTGACAGTGTAATTTGTCGAACATTAGAACCATTTGCTTTTTAACCAACACCTAGCCTTAAAGAAATATTTCTAAAGTTGATCAACAGGTATAAATATTTCTGAACCTGCAAAACCTATTTGCTACTCACACATCCATAGTATACAGATAAATATTATGTAATTATATCCACATATAAATTAATATGGGTTGTTAATTCCTTTGTGTTTATTTGATATTAATAAACAAAACAATAACTCCAGTTTTCAGGCAAATGATTTATTTTTATCAATGTGTTTACTTGATAGTTACTTTAAGGTAGGAATATTTGATAGAAACTTAAGATGGGTCTCTACTACTGTACATGGGAGAGTGGAAAAACAAACCTAGAAAAAGCATTACTAGGGGAAAGTCTAGAGGTTTAAATTGTGGCCCTGCTCAGTCACAAATGGAGCAAGTTACTTATCTGTCTCAAATCATTTTTATCACCTTAGATGCAAAGATATCTCTGGATAATTCATAAGGCCCTTCAAATTGCAATCATGAATGAATAAACTGTGATGACAAGCAAGTTCCCCCGAAAACTGTAAATGAATGGAACTTTGAAAATGCAATCATACTTTAATGGCTATTTAAACATAATGCGATGTAGACTATGAATTTTCATAGGCCATAAACATGGCCATATAGAAAATGCAACTGTCTTTATTTAAATCCATGACCAAATTAAGATCATAGAAGCCCAAGTAGAGGAAATGTTTTTATCAATGTAGTTTCTTCCATCAAACAGATTTGTCTATGTCCATCCACATTTTTCTTGCCTAAAAGAGAGCCCAGGTACTAGTTCAGAGAAGCACCTGCTGAGTTACCTTAGCTAGAATTGCTCGAGCTATTTACATCAGTTTCCTGGGATCCAGTTATTAGGTCCTTGTAGGTTACTACCTTTTCCTTAGTCTACCCAACCTCTTCATGTCACCAGATCTCTTTGTTCTCTTTTGATTTCTTTCTCAGAGCCACAAATATATACATATATATAATATATATAAATATAAAAAAATATATATATATATGTATATATTTTCATAGTCTGCAGAGCTGTTTGGAGCTACAGGAAAGCAGCATGTTCTATTTCAATCCACCTCTGATTAGTTACACTATCTCCATGTCAAGTCTATAGCTGTTGTACTCCATTTGAGTCCTGGGAACTCTGTAAGGCTTGCCATGAACCCTAGACTTGTTCTGGAAGTCAAAAAACAAGTTTCATTCCTTTCAGGATCCCAAATATTTGAGGATTCCATTTTCTATCCTCTCTGAAAACTTGAGCCTGGAGGGAAGAGAAAATTAGAGGTCTCTTATCAAGGCCCTGCCATTGTCTAAGTTTTATTCTTCCCTTCAAATAGTCCTTTCTCTCCCAAGATGAGAAAATTTATTCTTTTCTGGTTAAGTGCAGCTTTCCATCTACTGTTTTCCATCTCTTTTTATATCTTTCAGGTCTTAGCCTTTTGAAACTCAAAAGAACTAGGTTCTTGTAAATCAAAGTGTTTCCTCTCAAAGGTATAGTATCTTTCTTGACTTTCAAAGATTGTTTTTGAATCCAAAATCAAATAATTTGACTTCTTACTTCTCTCTGGATTTCTGTGTGCCTTCCTTCTTTTCCTTTGTCTATGCACAATGCTGAATCACTGGAGGAGTCTGTGATAACCATGATCTGTACTTCACACTTGTGTGACTCAGAAAAAGACATTAACTCTGGGTGGATGCAATAGAAACCACACATCATCTGGGTAGACTGGCCTTCTATGTACAATGATTGGCAAGGGGACACTACCTTTTTTTTTTTAATTATTATAAAAGAGTGAAGGATTTAATTTTTAATAGTTTTAGTTACATATGTCAGGAAATGGAAGGCCACTATTATATTTATTTCATTTTTTAAACATCATAGTATCTATCATTTAGATGAATAAATACATTACCAAAAATGAAAACTTCTATTACTCTGAGAAAATAAGATCTGTGCATTTGCTGCTTAATTTTTAGTAGTCAATTGTTACTTAGAATTAATTTAAAAGTTCATGTAGTCATATATATGAACAAATATTAGTGGTATTCCTTAGCTTTTAGCAAGGAAAAATTCTCTTCCTCTCAGTCATTGTGGCCACAGGAGAGGATTGGTGAGTGACTTGGTGAGTAGGGTAGGGACCAGATTCTAGTCCACTCAGATTCTTCAGTTCCTTTGTACAGGGCCCTATAACACAGACATAAACTGCACTTTCAGAGATAAATATAATGCAAGAGGAAAAGCATTTCTAGTAATATTTTAGAAATTTTATATTTGGTGAAAGTAAGGTAAGTTTGTTGTTATTAGAGCCCAGGTAGTAATATACAATTGTGATTTAGAACATGTTGTAAGAAAAGTAAACTATGTCCCACTGAGAAATGAAGCCATAATTTATTTTAATGAATGCTCCCAGAAATAGGAAAATTTATACAAATCTTAAATTGTCAATTATTCAAATACATTAAACAAATGCAGTCAAATTTTTAAGTGGTAGAAATAATATAATTTTCCTATCCTCTCTCATCATCTTCAATTGTTTAAATATTATTCTGGTTTAATTTGGTCGCATTTGCAAAAACACATCTGCCAACACTTACTAGATAAGGAAAACATTTTTGATATCTTTTAGTGTTTGTGGCATTAGTAACTGGGATAGATACATCATTAAGAAGGTATCTAATATAATTAAGTAAGGAATTCTGAAGCCAGATGGAAGCAATATTTACAACTCAGTATGAAGTTATACACCACATAAATGTATCACAGTCTCCTTTACTTTCATAATGTACAGTTTTGAAAAATGACACATGGGCTTTAGAATATGCTCCTTGAGTGTGTGCCATTAGGAAAAATACTTAAACCAATGTATATAGATCAAAACAATTTGTATAGAATTTTACTTCATTGATTATCAATCTACTTTATTTGAACAGTACTGACTAAGATCAAAATCATTTTGCAAAAATGACTGTAAACCTGATAAAGTAGTAGCACTAGAGCACTGTGTTACATTGAAAGTATATTTAAAAAGTGAAAGTAAATCAATAATAATTATACCTCCCCAAATAAATTATCTATTCTTAATACTGTGATTGTAAAAAATGTAGTATAGATGGATTTTTTAAAGAACACAATAATCCATTAATTAAATTTGTCAGAAGTATGTTATTCCACTAATTTTCAGAAATCAACTTCAATTTTTAATAAGTGAGAGGAGGGCTGTAGATATAAAGCAGAAGACAACAATTAAATAAAAATGAGGGGTTTAAAAAATTATTTTGCTAGTGTTCTTTTTTCACAATTAGTGAATGAATAAAATATGTTAAGCAAGGCATTAATTATAGGATATAAAGATACATCAGCATGTGATTCTATTGAAGACATATTAAATAACTCAAGAAGTGGATTAGTATCTGTAAACTTCTTGAAAATTTCTAAACCATCTATTTCTGCATCCTTACTAGCATTGATCGCAATCAGTTGAATCAGTAGTTTATGTTCATTTCCTTTCATTTGCTATTATTTTACACAGGGGAATATTTGCATTTGCATTGTATTCCTGACATAAGTAAAACCCATTTCAAAATTCATACCTGCTTTAATAGACTAGTATATTTGTATGCAATTACGTCCTCTAATAAGTCGTCATTGTATAGGAATGTTGACTCTAAGAATCTTATTTTAACAATCCAACAATAGTTATTTTAAAAGAGTAACAGATAAATAAAACAACTAAAAGTGAAACCTGGTAGTTAAAAAGAACTGTATTACTTTTTACCTAAATATTAATCTCTTAGGGAGAAAAAGAAAAATGGAGAAACTATAGATTAAGAAGTGCATTAAGGGATTCATTACAAAGGCATTTAGTGAAATAACCAGAATCTCAAACACAAAACCACTCAATAATTCTAGTCTTGCTGCCTGGTCTAATGTAATGCTGTAGATGAGACTGAGGTGATGGGGAGGAAGTGTCTACACCACATGTTGAGCAAAATGAAAGGACCTAAGCTTCCCTGGCTTTCATTTAGTAACTTCCTGAGCAGAATAGATATTTGTTATTCGAATCAACTGTTTTATTAAAATGATTTTCTTCATAGTTTTTGTTTTTATATCTGATGCAAGTATCATTTTTTGTACATGAAATATAAAGGAGTTAAATGCTTTGTGGCTAATTAAAGTAGATTTGTTGTTTTAGGTTCCTGGAGATAGATTTTTTTTTTTCTTTTTAGTGTCAAAGTGCTATCATAAAGCTATGTTAAAGTTACTCTGTTTTGATGGAAAGTTATTATTTTTAAAGTGCATATATACTGCTAGTGAAAATAAATACATCCTTATTATCCAGTCTAATTTACAACATTGCAATGCTCAGTTCATGTTTTGGAGTTGAACCGGTTCATATACAGAAATTTACTCATCTTTTTTTCAATCCCTGTTTTGTATAGAATTAACAAACATAACAACATTCACACTAGGAGTCTTAAGATTTACAATTGAATATTTTGCATTGCTCATTTTGAACATGTTTGTCTATTCTATCAGATTGAAGAGTAACTTGTGAGATAAACGGGCAAGCCTAGATAATCTTGAAATCCATTTAAGTCATCAAACTACTTCTCAAACTCTTGTGGGACACCAAGTCCCTACTTTGAACATCCCTAATTATAAGTAAATGTATTTTCTTATGCTGCAAAATAATCTGAAATTTCATGCAATGAATCTTGTTCTTTCACTTGGAGTCAAAAAATAAATTTAATCCCCTTTTCAAACAGCATACTTTTAGGAGTTTAAAAACAACTTTTGCATCCCCTATAAATGTTTTCTTGATCAGGCTAAATATTCCCCGTTTTTTCAAACTTTCCTGATACAGAATTATTTTTTTTAAATTTTCTTCATTATCCACTATACCTGTCACCATCATTGTTCACTACACTTGCTCCACTTTGTTATATTAGTTTCTAAATGTGTTATCAGAAATATATACATGGGATATTTTAAATGTGCATTATGATATCAAGTATAATATCAGCTTCATTTTCTAGCTACCTCATTATAATTCAGAGCATTGTTGCACTATAATGTGATTTTCTGTGGTGCTATCATTCAGATGGGTTACTATGAACTTTCTAAAACCTCTCTTTTTTATAAATTATAACTAAACCATTTATCTTTTTTTTTTTTTTTTTTTTTTTTTGAGACAGAATCTGGTTCTGTCACCCATACTGGAGTGCAGTGACATGATCTTGGCTCACTGCAACCTCCACCTCCCGGGTTCAAACAATTCTGTCTCAGCCTCCTGATTAGCTGGGACTACAGGTGCATGCCACCATGCCTGGCTAATTTTTGTATTTCTTTTTTCTTCTTCTCTTTTTTTCTTTTTATTTTAGTAGAGATGGGGTTTTACCATGTTGGTCAGGCTGGTCTTGAACTCCTGACCTCAGGTGATCCGCCCACCTTGGCCTCCCAAAGTGTTGGGACTATAGGCGTGAGCCACTGCACCTGGCCCATTTATCTCATATCTGATTTAATGTGGCCTGTACTTAGGAAGCATTAATAAGGTATTTCTGGGGCATTTATTGCTCATCAAAAGTGAGTTTGTACATTACTTTTTTATTCCTAGTAAATGTGGTCCTGATAGGCTCAGGACCTTGATCGAAAATTAAATCTTTCAGTTAGAGCTAATGACTTAAAGAAGGGCTAAACAGGTAAGGAGGCATTTGTGAACTTTTATTCCTGAAATCTTGCCAGTTCTGTTTGAGGAAGACCACAAATTAGGGTAGTACTCTTGGAACACAAAACTAGACAGTTTGCTATTCTTTTTGGTTAGAGGTAAGATAATTATTATTCAGTTTCTTCATACAATTATAGTTTGCTATGCAAGCCAACATGAATATCAATCAACTTACATTCATTAGGAAAATAAGAAACAATACGTTGTGACCAGTAAAAACGGGCCCAGAGCAAAGATAAATGCCCTCCTGTTCCCTACTCCCTCTGCCTTAGACAAAAACAAAATTACCATCCTTCTTCAGTGAGTAAGGGTCGTGTGTTTGGCTAAGGACATAGGAAACTGGGATGAAGGCATTGAGGAAAAGAGGGTGAGCAAGCTTTTTCCTTAGTAGTGGAAGGAAACTTACTAAATGTGGCTCAGGGATGTAGGTACAAACATTTTTATAGCTTCAGTGTTTTCCTAGAAGTTCAAAGTGGCTGCTAGATTGAAGAGACTCTGAGCATTGCCTGGGGACACTGACTGTGAGGACCATGGGGGTCCAGTGGCAACACATCAGCTGAATTAGCTTCATTTTCCCCCAAGTAATGAGATCTGGGTTCTAGGCAGAATTAAAAGTATGGTTGTATGTTCTTTTGTTTTTAAACAGGCCAAATTGAGTTATCTTTTCTGGTACTTCACTAACCTATTTTTTTTTTTTTTTTTTTTTCACTAACTCTCTAAACTCACCACTTTTGGGGAAAAAATTACCCTTTTTTCCCCCTTTCTCATAAAGATTAAGATCCTTAATGTAATAGTTTCCCAGAGGCCTTGTTGTTCTCATTTCAAATAATATCTGAAGTCACTAGTAGCTTCGCTCTAAAAAATTTTCCAGATAATTAATGCTCATAGGCCTGAAGTTATATTTTGTGCTTTATATGTCTTTAGTAAAAAGCAAGCTATGTACATTTTTCTTTAAAGACTTAGGCAGGGGGAATTTCTTTATGTCTATTTTGGATCACAGAGAGACATAGAAGCTTATTATTTCAGTTTGTTTTCTTCTAGGCACTGTCCTTATCCAAATATTTACCTCACCATCCAAAGCATTCACACTTCAAAAATGTTTAACTTAATTGTGTACAAATTTGTTTAAAACCCAGGATTCTTGAAGAGTAAATACCAATGAAAATAATAAAATACATATATACATATCTGGTATAGAATAACTAGAAGGAAACTAGACAATATTTCAAATATTTCCAAACTTATATTCCATTATTATCTTTAGTACAGGAGGGTACTAGGAAGTTTTCTCATAAAATAAGAATCATAGTAGACAAAGGCTTCCCATTTTTAACTTTTCTTGTAACAAAATTTTCCAACTTGTCTTAGATGGTATGAATGAATTAGCTATTCACATGTGTGCCTACAAAAGTAGACAAAACTTTCATGTTTGTAACCATAGTCCTTTAAGTATTAGGTCTAATTAACTTTAAAATGTTATAATAGTTGTAAAACAAGGCAATTAGGCAATTGAAGATATATTTCAGGTCAGCAAACTTTTTCTGTAAAGAGCCAGATAGTAAATATTTTCCACTCTGTGGGCTATATGGTTTCTGTTGCAACGACTTAACTTTTGTTTGTAGCAAGAAAACAGCCATATATAATACATAATGGAATGGATTGGCTGTTTCCCAATAAAGCTTTATTTAAACAAGCAGACAGGGGCTGGAGGTGGTAGGAGGGCCATAGTACATTGATATGGGCCTCAATGCAGCTGATATTGTCATCAGAAAAACGTTTCAACATTTTCAGTATAGCTTCATAGGTATTCTGTTGTACCTGAATACAGTTTAGATTCCATAAGGGGAAATAAAAAATTCATTTTCAGTTCATTATTATGCATTTTGATGTGAATAACCACTTGTCTTAAATGTGAATTGAAATGTGACAACCACACTTTTGTATTTTTAAAATTAAATGAAGTCTATGATGAATGATCTTTTGAAACACAGAGATCAAATTTTGCCTTATCCTTTCTTTAAAACAAATTATTTTTGCTTCATATTTATTCCATTTCCTCTTTTCTGTTCCCAGTAGACTTACTCATTTTCTTATGCATAATAGGGCCAGATAAATAATCATCCTAAAATTATTCATAAACAGATTTTTAAACATTATAATTGATTAAAATGTTTTATTCTGGGGTAGGCAAAATGGTAGCAGATTGGAGTACTTTGATATTCATAGGAACAGTAGTCTTAAGTTTCAATCCCATATTTAATTCTGGAGAACATATATCATTTTATAAGAAATATACTGATGAATTTGATTTTCCTTTCCCACACATAGGTATCGTATTCTTTGAAAAATTAATAAGTATCTATAGCACTCTGCTGTAAATCCTGAGAAAACGGAACATGATTCAGGCAGTTAAAATGCATTAAATATTTAGAAATGTGATTTTAGAGACAAAACAAAATCAAACTATAAAACAGAAATGCCTGAAAACAAATGTCTAAAGGATATTATTTGTGATGGGGTTATATTTAATGTGGAGATTTTTATCCTGCAAAAGAGTACTGGAAGCCATTTTCTTGTTGAATTATACTCAAGGAAATAAGTTTTCTGCTTTTTGAGTATCACATCTTTTAAAAAGTTATTTACCCATCTTTTGTATTTATTTTTATCTTTCAGGCCAATAAAATTACCATAATTTTTGAATTTCTTTTAGAATATAAAATGCAGTCATAATTCTCTCTAAAGTTTTATGAAAGAGCCATATATTTTTGTGAGTGAACTAATAAATAAAATTTAGTTAGCTTGAATTTTTAAAAGTTTAAAAATTTTGAAAGATTAAAATTTTTTTTTTTTCTTTTGGGAGAATGTTCTTTTAAAGTAACCCATACAGGTTCATGAAAATACTGAAGGCTGCTTAAAATCAACTGAATATGGGAGTTCTCTAAAAAATTGAAAAGTAGAACTACCATATGATCTAGCAATCCTACTACTGGATATATACCTGAAGGAAATGAATTAAATATTTTTCAAAGCTATCTGTACTCTTATGTTAATTATAGCATTATTAACAATAGCTAAGACATGGAATCAACCTAAGTGTCCATTGATGGATGAATGAGTAAAGAAAAGGTGGTATGTATACACAATACAATGTTATTCAGGCTAAAACAAAAGGCAGTCTTATCATTGGCCTCAACATGGATGAACCTGGCAGATACTGCTAAGTGAAATAGGCCAGGAATAACAAGACAAATACCGCACCATCTTACTTATACATGGAATCTAAAAAAATTGAATTCATAGATGTAGAGAGTAGAATGGTGGTTATCAGGGGCTCAGGGGCAAGGGTTGCAGAGTTGGGCTTGGGAAAATGCTGGTCAAAAGATACAAAACTTCAGTCAGATAGGAGGAATAAGTTCAAGAGATCTATTGTACAACTATGGTGACTATAGTTAATAACAATATACTGCATTCTTTAAAAATGCCAAGAGAGTAGATTTGAAGTGTTCTCCTGACAAAAATGCTAACTAATATGGTAATGCATATATTAATCAGCTTGATTTAGCCATTTCTTAATGGCTAAATAATATTTCAAAACATCGTGTTGCATGTGATAAATAAATGCAGTTTTATTTGTCAATTTAAGTAGAATTAAGTTTAAAAAATTAACTGAAATCATCAAAATATTTCAAAATAAACCTAAAAATAACATAAATATGAAGTTCCTGACATGAATGAGAAAAACACAGTAAATAGCAAACTTGTTAAAAATATTCTATAAAATATGTTATAAGAACTTGGCTTTGATGAACTAAAATAGAGGAAGAAAATGATGTTGACTTGTTTTGCCATTTATATTTGAATTACTTAGAAAATTGTTATTTTAATAGTAACAAATCATAACATAATAACAGTAGTTTCTTTTTATTTTATGTATTAACTGTCAGGCACTCTACTAAATGCTTTACAAAATTATCTCTGATACTGAGTGAAGTTTAATTTTCCAACTATAATATCATAGTCAAAAGTCCCTATTATTAAAAGACTCCATTTTAATTTTCTAATTATACTTGTCATTTAAGATAAAATAAATACATTTTAATAGCCCAGTAACAAATAGAGCAACATCCAATTTCTTGAGAGATGATATCCAAACTTCTGCAGATAATCTAGAATGTCCTATTGTTTAGAAAACTTCCATCTAAGGATTCTCTTTATTTTTAAATGTACATAATCCAAGTTTCTCTAAGATACTAATATACATTCTTGAATATCAAATATTGTTGAATGGAGGCCATTACCTCAGTGACTCACTCAAAAGAGAATCCCTATAAATCAGTGCAGTGGATTGGCTTGGAGAAAGACTGTTGATTTTAAAATCCTTTCTTCTTTTTATGCAAATGAGATGTTATGTGTTGACTTTGAATACAAAGGTGGTGGAAGGCCGAAGTTGAATTAGGTGTTATTTTAGGGTAATATCAGGGTCTGTAGTCCTTTTTATTATGCTGGCAAATACATGTTTTATACCAAGTGCTAATCCTCATGAATGGGGTTGTTCTTAAACATTTTTTTGTATTATACTATCTGGAAATAACCTCATTTTTAAAAAAAGACTAATGACTCAATCAAAAGTTACAGCTGATCCCTCCTGAAATTTCTTAAGTTCTATCACTGTAACAGGACCATTTTTAAACTGGACTCAGACTCAGATGACATATGATCACTGCCAGCTGCATCAAGTAGCAAAGTCTGGGTAAAAATAAGTTATTTGACCAGAACAGCCGAACAAAGCTGAAAATCGTCTGACACCTGATCCCTTCAGCAGCTGTGGAAATCTATTGAAAGGGCTCTCTTTCTAATGCATTTGTCAGAATGCTAATTGGAAAAATGACTTCATGTTATGAGTCATACAGTCACCTCTATGGACCTCATTAGACTTAAATGAGCACACTCAAGTCCAGCACAATCATTCAGTTCAGCCATATGTTGGTAAAGAAGATCTCTCAGTAGTTGGGCTCCTGGCCAACTGTGAATGTTGTCAAGTGAAGAAATGAGGGGAAAATTGAATGGAGATGTTTATGGCAGATATAGATATAAGGCATTATACTTCCCTGAGTAATCCAAAATATGTGTCCGGAACTATAAGAAGTTCAAACAAGCTAAGCCAAAGAAATTAGACCAAATTTTGTGGCACCTAAAACATGCTCTGATGCAGAGGGAAATACAAAATTAACTAAGACAAGGACTTAGGCTCTCACAATTTAGAAGGGCAGATAACCACAAACATAGGTAAATGATAGGAAAGTATGAAAAATGTTTAACAATAATGTGCCACTTAAGTTCCTAGAGGAAAGTCTGGAAGTAAGGGATCAATTATGATTGTGTTAGGTGGGGAGCAGTAGAGGCTGGAGGAATGAGGAAACTTATTAGAGCAGGTAAAATGTGACCTAGGACTGCAAGAATGGAGACAAATTCTGGAAGCACATGTGGGCATTGGTAGATAAGAAGGAAGCAAATGGGAAGGCCTTTGCAGTAGCAGATACTGCCAGGGAAATGACAGCATTGACAGGGAACAGACGATAGACAATTGTGACTGTTATACAAAGTATAGGTTCAAAGCAGCTTTGTTGTTGATAGGACAATAATGGCAGAAAAGTTTTTAAATGTCAGCCTAAGAAACCTCTAGAATAAAGCTACCTCATTGCAAAAGGTTTAACCAATGGTTTTAAATGAAAACCAATTGTCTCTAAATGTATAGAGAATAACATTGTTAGTTTCTCTACAGGTAAAAGAATGCTTACAGTCTCTTCATAGGTATGTATATATGCAATGCAAAATGTACCACATCAACAAATCAATTAAACACTTTGTTATACTCTTTGCTACCAAGAAGGATAACTGTTTATCTAAACTTTTTTTAATTTTTAATTTTTGTGGGTACATAGTAGGTGTATATATTTATGGTTTACATGAGACATTTTGATACAGGCATGTTTAATAATCACATTAGGATAAATGGGGATATTCATCACCTCAAACATTTATCCTTTGTGTTACCAACAATCCAGTTATACTCTTTTAGTTATTTTTAAATGTACAATTAAATTATTTTTGACTATAGTCACACTGTTGTGCTGGCAAATACTAGGTCATATTCATTCTTCCTATTTTTTTTTTTTTTTTTTTCACTCATTAACGGTTCCCACCTTCTTCCTTACCCACCTCACAGCCTCTGGCAAACAGCCTTCTACTCTCTGTCTCCATGAGTTTATTTTAATGTTTAGCTCCCACAAATAAGCAAGAACATGCAAACTTTGTCTTTCTGTGCCTGAATTAACATAATGACCTCCAGTTCCATCCATGTTGTTGCAAATGACATGTCTTATTCTTTCTATGGCTGAGTAGTACTCCATTGTGTATAAGTGCCACATTTTCTTTATCCATTCTTCTGTTGACAAACACGCAGGCTGACATCAAATCTCAGCTATTTTGAATAGTGATGCAATATATATGAAAGTGCATATACCTCTTTAATATACTGATTTCCTTTCTTTTGGGTATATATTCAGCAATGGGATTGCTGGATCATATGGTAGATCTATTCTTAGTATTTTGAGGAACCTCTGAATTGCTCTCCATAGTTATACTAACTTACATTCCCACCAACAGTGTACAAGGGTTCTCTATATCCTTGCTAACATTTGTTACTGCCTGTCTTTTGGATAAAACACATTTAAAATGGGATGATATAATTCACTGTAGTTGCCATTTGCATCTCTCTAATGATCAATGATGTTGAATACCTTGTCATATACTTGTTTGCTGATTTTATGTCTTCTTTTGAGAAATGTCTATTCAGATCTTTTACCCATTAATTAATTAGAATTGGATTAGTATATTTTTTTCCTATACAGTTGTTTAAACTCCTTATATATTCTGACTATTAATTCTTTGTTACATAGGTAGTTTGCAAATATTTCCTCCCATTCTGTGGGTTGTCTCTTCACTTTGTTGATTTTTTCCTTTGCCATACGGAAGTTTTTTTAACTTCATGTGATCCCATTTTTGCATTTTGGTTTTGGTTGCCCGTGCTTGTAGAGTATTACTCAAGAATACTCTACAAGGCCAGTCCAATGTCCTGGAGAGTTTCCCCAATTTTTTTTTTTAGTAGTTTCATAGTTTTCAGCCTTAGATTTAAGTCTGTAATCCATTATAATTTGATTTTTACATATGGTGAGAGATAAGGGTCTAGTTTCATTCTTTGACATATGAATATCCAGTTTTCCCAGCACCATTTGTTGAAGAAACTGTCCTTTCGCCAATGTACGTTCTTGGCACTTTTGTCAAAAATGAGTTCACCTTAGACGTATAAATTTATTTCTGGGTTCTCTATTCTTTTCCCCTCATCTATGTGTCTATTTTTATGGCATTACCAGGCCTTTTTTTATATTGTTGCTCTGCAGAATAATTTGAAGTCATGTATGTGATTCCTCCAGTTTTATTCTTTTTGCTTAGGATAGTCTTGGCTATTCTGGGTCTCCATATACATTTTTGAATTTTTTTATTTCTGTGAAGAATGTAATTAGTTTTTTGTAGGAATTGCATTGAATCTGTAGATTGCTTTGGGTAGTATGGACATTTAAATATTAATTGTTACAATTCATGAACATGGAATATCTTTCCTTTTTTGTGCCATCTTCAATTTTTGGCATCAATGTTTCATAGTTTTTATTGTGGAGATCTTTCATGTCTTTGGTTCAGTTCATTCCTAGGTATTTTATTTTATTCACAGCTATTGTAAATGGGATTATTTTATTGATTTCTTTGTCAGATCGTTTGCTATTGGAATTTAGAAATGCTACTGATTTATGTTGATTTTATATCCTGCAATTTTACTGAGTTTGTTTATCAGTTTCAACCATTGCTAGGTGGAGTCATAGGATTTTTCCAAATACAAGATCATATCATCTGTAAACAAGGATAATTTGATTTTGTCCTTTCCAGTTCGAATGTCCCTTATTTCTTTCTCACGTCTGATTGGTCTAGCTAAAATTTCCACTACTATGTTGAATAACAGTGATAAAAGTGGGCATCCTTGTTATGTTCCAGATCTTAGAGGACAGGCTTCAGATTTTTCTCATTCAGTATGATACTAGCTATGGGTCTGTTGTATGTGGGTTTTATTACATTGAAATATGTTCTTTCTATATTATGGTTTTTTAGGGTTTTTCTTTATTATTATTATTATTTTGTCATGAAGGAATACTGAATTTTCTGCATCAGTTGAAAACATCATATGGATTTTGTTCTTCATTCTGCTGATATGCTCTATCACACTGATTTATGTATGTTGAACTATTCTTGCATGTCTGGGATAAATCCCACTTGTTCATGATGAAGGATTTTTTTAATGTGTTGCTGATTTTGGTTTGCAAGTATTTTGTTGAGGATTTTGCATCAATATTCAACAGTGATATTTATTGGCCTGTAGTTTTCTTTTTGCGATGTATCTTTGTCTGGATTTGGTTTCAGGATAACACTGGCCTCATAGAATAAGGTTGGAACTATTCCCTCCTCTATTTTTCAGAATAGTTTGAGTACGATTGGTATTAGTTCTTTAAATGTTTGGTAGAATTTAGCAGTGAAGCCATTGAGGCCCAGGCTTTTCTTTGCTGGGAGACTTTTTATTATGCCTTCAATCTTGTTCCTTGTTACTTGTTGTTCAGGTTTTGGATTTCTTCATGGTTCAATCTTGGTAGGTCACATGTGTCTAGGAATTTATCCACTTCTTCTAGGTTTTCCAATTTATTGGTATTTAGTTGCTCATAGTAGCCACTAATAATCCTTTGAATTTCTGTAATATTAGTTGTAATGTCTTCTTTTTCATCTCTGATTTTATTTATTTGGATCTTCACTCTTAGTAAGCCTGACTAAAATTTTAATTTTGTTTATAATTTCAAAGAAACAACCTTTTCCTTTTATTTCGTTAATCTTTTGTTTTGTTTTCTTCATTTCAATTTTACTTGTTTCTGTTCTAATCTTTATTATTTCTTTTCTTCTACTATCTTTGGATTTGGTTTGCTCTTGTTTTTCTAGTTCTTTACAATGCACTGTTTATTTGAAGTTTTTTTCTTTTTTGATGTAGGTGCTTATAACTGCAAACTTTCCTCTTAGTACTGCTTTTGCTGTATCCCATAGGTTTTGGTATGTTGTGTTTCCATTTATCATTTGTTTCAAGAAAATTTTCAATTTCCTTCTTAATTTCTTCATTGACTGGACAGTCAGGAGCATATTGTTTAATTTCCATGTATGTGTATGGTTTCCAAAATTATTCTTGTTATTGACTTTTAGTTTTATTCCATTGTTGTCAGAGAAGATGCTTGATATTATTTCAATTTTATTGAATATGATAAGATTTGTTTTGTGACCTAACATATGATCTGTTATTGGGAATAATCCATGTGATGAGGAAAAGAATGTATTCTGCAGTCATTGGATAAAATGTTCTGTAAATATTAGGTCCATTTTGTCTATAGTGCAGATTAAGACTGATGTTTCTTTTTTGATATTCTGTCTGGAAGACCTTTCCAATTCTGAAAGTGGTGTGTTGAAGTCTCCAGCTATTACTGTATAGGGATCTATCTCTATCTTTAACTCCAGTAATATTTGCTTCATATATTTGGTGCTCCAGTGTTGGGCACATATATATTTACAATTGTTATATCTTCTTGCTAAATTGACCCCTTTGTCATTATATAATGACCTTTTTTGTCTCCTCTTATGGTTTTTATCTTCAAATTTATGTTTTCTGATATAAGTACAGCTACTTCTGCTTTGTCTTGGTTTCCTTTGGCATGTAATATCTTTCTTCATCTCTGTATTTTCAGTCTACATGTGTCTTTATAAGTGAAGTGTTTTTCTTGTTGGAAACAGATCATTAGGTCTTATTTTTTGGAATTATTCAACTACTATATGTCATTTGATTGGAGAGTTTATTTCATTTACATTCAGTGTTATTATTGCCATTTTGTTATTTGTTTCCTGGTTGTTTTGAGGTGTTCTCTTTCTTCTTTCCTTTTTTCTTGTCTTTCTTTTTATTGAAGGTGATTTTCTCTGGTGGTATGATTTAATTTCTTGTTTTTTGTTCTTTGTATATTTGTCGTATAATTTTTGATTTGAAGTTATAATGAGGCTTTCACATACAATGTTTTAACTCGTTATTTCAGCTGATAACAGCTTAACACTGTTTGGATAAGTGAACAAGCAAATAGAAAGCTAATAGAAACTTTACAACTGAACTTCTTCCTCCTGCTTTTTAACTTTTTATAGTTTCTATTTATATCTCATTTTACTCTCCATGTCTTGAAAAGCTGTGGTTATTATTCTGTATTGGTTCATCTTTTAGTCTTTCTAAGATAAGAGTAGTTTACTCACCACAGTTATAGTGTTATAATATTCTGTGTTTTTCTGTGTACTTACTATTACCAGGGAGTTTTGAACCTACAGATTATTTCTTATTGCTCATTAACCTTTTTATTTTTTTCTTTCTGATTGAAGTATTCCCTTTAGCATTTCTTGTAGGACAGGTCTGGTGTTTATGAAATCCCTCAGCTCTTGTTTGTCTGTGAAAGTCTTTATTTCTCCTTCATGTTTGAAGGATTATTTTCATCAGATATGCTCTTCATTGGTAAAAGGATTTTTTCCTTTAGCACAATAAATATGTTATGCCACTCTCTCCTGACTTATAAAGTTTCCACTGAAAAGTCTGTTGCCAGACGTATTAGATAGGTCTGGACTAAATGCTCCCTCTGTGGGTAGGCATTAGCGGAATTCAGCCTGGTTTTGCTTGTGATAGGACAGCACTGAGTTCAGTGCAGAATCTCACAATTATTACACTCTCCCTCTCTTAAGCACAGAGATTCTCTGTCAGCACCATGTGGCCATTGCCTGTGGATGGGAGAAGGGTACTGTAGGCAATTCAGGACTATCTTTCCTATCCTCTTCAGTGCCTTTTTTAGTGATATAAAGTTAAAACCAAGTAGTGTGAGTGCTCACCTGATTTTTGGTTTTTATGAAGGTGCTTTTGTTTTGTGTAGATTGTTGTTAAATTCAGTGATCCTCCAAGGGAGGGGGGTTGTCAATCAGTGGAGTCTTTTGTTTGGACATCTTGATTTTCCTCTTCTAAGATAGAATACATCAACTACCAAGGGCCCCCAAATTCTAGTAAGAACTGTTATTTCTGTTAATTATAAACAACTCAAATGAGCAAACATTTGTTGAAAGATTATTTTTGTCAAAATTTTGTGTTAGGGACATAATGATGACATAAGAAAGAATACAAACACATAAGGTAACAACTGCTGCCTTGTGTGTTTGTTTTTTGGTCTTTATTGTCCTAAACTATGGTCTAAGTCCAACCTATTAATAAGTCCCAATAAGGTGTCAATTTGGAGAACAATGCTACCATCTCTTTCTGATATCCATGGCTGTCACCATTAGTCACAAAGTCATTATGTCCCAGACTATGCCACTTCTTTATCCTGATCCCCTGGCTTTCTGGATATACTGGTCATTTCAGTACTTTTGAGTATGACAATGTTGTTCAGCTACTTTTAGATGGCCTACGTATTACAAGTAAAGGGCTGGCTGGAGGGCAGAGAACTTTACTGCATGTTTAATTTAATTTTTTGGCAGGGTGTGTATATCCACTGTTGTTCTCATGTTCCACTATTTTCTCCTCAACTTGACATTTTTAGAAAAGAAAACTGTTTAAATTAGGTATAACATAAGTAAACATAGGTACATAAAGACTGTCACATAGATGAAGTTTCATACGGTGAACAAGACCATGTAACAATCACTCAAATCAGAAAATAGAACATATCTAGTACGCAGAAGTCCCTCTCCATACTGTCTCCCATCCCTATATTCCACCTTAATTCCTCCACTTTGCTCACAATGTAATTCCAATCCTGACTTCTACAACTATATTCAAGTTTTCACTTTGTTTGAACTTTCTATTAATATAAATGAGATCCAATATTGTATACTCTGTTGTGTCTGGAATATCTTGCTCAAGTTTATGTTTGTAAGATTCATCCACATTTTGTGTATAGCTATCATTTGTTCAGTCTCCTTTCTATATGTACACTATGTAGTCATACGAATATATTATAATTTTGTGTTTTAAATTTTTTTGCTATTATGAACAATGCTATAGTGTACATTCTTGTCTATCATTTTTGATGAACTTATGCAGTCTTCTATATTCACAATTAGAATTATTGAGTGACAAGCCTATGTATTTTGAGCTTTAGTGCTCACTGCAAAACAGAGGACCATCATTACACTCATTTACACTCCCAACAGTATGTTTGAGAATTCCAATTACTGCAAGTCCCCTTCAAATTAAATATTGTCAATCTTTAACTTCAGCAATTCTGATGGGGTGTGGTGATATCTCATTGCAAATATAATGTGCATTTTTCCAATTATTAATAATACTGGACATATTTTTTAGATTTAGATTACTTGGAAGTATGTTGCTTAATTTTTAATTTCTAGTTCTCTTTTTGTTACTGATTTCTAACTTAATTCCTCTGACGTCAAAGAACACAATTTAAATCATATAAAATCTGTTGAGATTTTCTTTATGGCCCAGCATATGGTAAATGCTCCATGTCCATTAGGAAGTATGTGTTTTCTCTAGATGTTAGCTGAGTATTCTATACAGCTTTATGGTCCACGTATTCAATGATGTTCAAATTTTTTACAGCCTTTCTGACTGTTTCCTGTGTCAGTCAGTTATACTTTCAGTTAATGAGAGAAATGTGGGAAAAATCTTCTGGTATAATTATACTTTATCTATTTGATAGATATTTTTTCTCTCTTAAAGATTTTCAAGAATACATTGTTACTTATTACAGTAAACATGTTGCACAGTACATCTCTTGAACTTATTCCTTCTATCAAATTGAAATTTTCTAGCCTCCAACCAATAAGCATGTATCTTTTTACTTGTTTTATATATTTTAAGAGTAATTTAATATCCTGAATTAATTGATGTTTGTGATTGTAAAATACTAATCTTCATCTTCAGAAATCTTTTTAGCTTAAAGTTCACTTTGTTGAATATTAGTGTAGCTACAAGCCCTATGTTGTTTAATTTTTTACATGGTGTATTTTTTCCAGTTTCTCACTTTTATGTGTATGAATATTTTTTTTAAATTAATTTATTATTATTATACTTTAAGTTGTAGGGTACATGTGCATAACGTGCAGGTTTGTTACATATGTATACTTGTGCCATGTTGCTGTGCGGCACCCATCAACTCGTCATGTACATCAGGTATAACTCCCAATGCAATCCCTCCCCCCTCCCACCTCCCCATGATAGGCCCCTGTGTGTGATGTTCCCCTTCCTGAGTCCAAGTGATCTCATTGTTCAGTTCCCACCTATGAGTGAGAACATGTGGTGTTTGGTTTTCTGTTCTTGTGATAGTTTGCTAAGAATGATGGTTTCCAGCTGCATCCATGTCCCTACAAAGGACACAAACTCATCCTTTTTGATGGCTGCATAGTATTCCATGGTGTATATGTGCCACATTTTCTTAATCCAATCTGTCACTGATGGACATTTGGGTTGATTCCAAGTCTTTGCTATTGTGAATAGTGCTGCAATAAACATACGTGTGCATGTGTCTTTATAGCAGCATAATTTATAATCCTTTGGGTATATACCCAGTAATGGGATGGCTGGGTCATATGGTACATCTAGTTCTAGATCCTTGAGGAATCGCCATACTGTTTTCCATAATGGTTGAACTAGTTTACAATCCCACCAACAGTGTAAAAGTGTTCCTATTTCTCCACATCCTCTCCAGCACCTGTTGTTTCCTGACTTTTTAATGATCGCCATTCTAACTGGGGTGAGATGGTATCTCATTGTGGTTTTGATTTGCATTTCTCTGATGGCCAGTGATGATGAGCATTTTTTCATGTGTCTGTTGGCTGTATGAATGTCTTCTTTTGAGAAATGTCTGTTCATATCCTTTGCCCACTTTTTGATGGCGTTGTTTGTTTTCTTCTTGTAAATTTGTTTGAGTTCTTTGTAGGTTCTGGATATTAGCCCTTTGTCAGATGAGTAGATTGCAAAAATGTTCTCCCATTCTGTAGGTTGCCTGTTCACTCTGATGTTAGTTTCTTTTGCTGTGCAGAAGCTCTTTAGTTTAATGAGATCCCATTTGTCAATTTTGGCTTTTGCTGCCGTTGCTTTTGGTGTTTTAGACATGAAGTCTTTGCCCATGCCTATGTCCTGAATGGTACTACCTAGGTTTTCCTCTAGGATTTTTATGGTATTAGGTCTAACATTTAAGTCTCTAATCCATCTTGAATTAATTTTCATATAAGGAGTAAGGAAAGGATCCAGTTTCAGCTTTCTACTTATGGCTAGCCAATTTTCCCAGCACCATTTATTAAATAGGGAATCCTTTCCCCATTTCTTGTTTCTCTCAGGTTTGTCAAAGATCAAATGGCTGTAGATGTGTGGTATTATTTCTGAGGACTCTGTTCTGTTCCATTGGTCTATATCTCTGTTTTGGTACCAGTACCATGCTGTTTTGGTTACTGTAGCCTTGTAGTATAGTTTGAAGTCAGGTAGCGTGATGCCTCCAGCTTTGTTCTTTTGACTTAGGATTGTCTTGGAGATGCGGGCTCTTTTTTGGTTCCATATGAACTTTAAAGCCGTTTTTTCCAATTCTGTGAAGAAACTCATTGGTAGCTTGATGGGGATGGCATTCAATCTATAAATTACCTTGGGAAGTATGGCCATTTTCACGATATTGATTCTTCCTATCCATGAGCATGGTATGTTCTTCCATTTGTTTGTGTCCTCTTTGATTTCACTGAGCAGTGGTTTGTAGTTCTCCTTGAAGAGGTCCTTTACATCCCTTGTAAGTTGGATTCCTAGGTATTTTATTCTCTTTGAAGCAATTGTGAATGGAAGTTCATTCATGATTTGGCTCTCTGTTTGTCTGTTACTGGTGTATAAGAATGCTTGTGATTTTTGCACATTAATTTTGTATCCTGAGACTTTGCTGAAGTTGCTTATCAGCTTAAGGAGATTTTGGGCTGAGACAATGGGGTTTTCTAAATATACAATCATGTCATCTGCAAACAGGGACAATTTGACTTCTTCTTTTCCTAACTGAATACCCTTGATTTCTTTCTCTTGCCTGATTGCCCTAGCCAGAACTTCCAACACTATGTTGAATAGGAGTGGTGAGAGAGGGCATCCCTGTCTTGTGCCAGTTTTCAAAGGGAATTTTTCCCGTTTTTGCCCATTCAGTATGATATTGGCTGTGGGTTTGTCATAAATAGCTCTTATTATTTTGAGGTACGTTCCATCAATACCGAATTTATTGAGCGTTTTTAGCATGAAGGGCTGTTGAATTTTGTCAAAAGCCTTTTCTGCATCTATTGAGATAATCATGTGGTTCTTGTCTTTGGTTCTGTTTATATGCTGGATTATGTTTATTGATTTGCGAATGTTGAACCAGCCTTGCATCCCAGGGATGAAGCCCACTTGATCATGGTGGATAAGCCTTTTGATGTGTTGCTGAATCCGGTTTGCCAGTATTTTATTGAGGAGTTTTGCATCGATGTTCATCAGGGATATTGGTCTAAAATTCTCTTTTTTTGTTGTGTCTGCCAGGCTTTGGTATCAGGATGATGGTGGCCTCATAAAATGAGTTAGGGAGGATTCCCTCTTTTTCTATTGATTGGAATAGTTTCAGAAGGAATGGTACCAACTCCTCCTTGTACCTCTGGTTGAATTCAGCTGTGAATCCATCTGGTCCTGGACTTTTTTTGGTTGGTAGGCTATTAATTATTGCCTCAATTTCAGAGGCTGCTATTGGTCTATTCAGGGATACAACTTCTTCCTGGTTTAGTCTTGGAAGAGTGTAAGTGGCCAGGAAATTATCCATTTCTTCTAGATTTTCCAGTTTATTTGCGTAGAGGTGTTTATAGTATTCTCTGATGGTAGTTTGTATTTCTGTGGGGTCGGTGGTGATATCCCCTTTATCATTTTTAATTGCGTCGATTTGATTCTTCTCTCTTTTCTTCTTTATTAGTCCTGCTAGCGGTCCGTCAATTTTGTTGATCCTTTCAAAAAACCAACTCCTGGATTCATTGATTTTTTGGAGGGTTTTTTGTGTCTCTATCTCCTTCAGTTCTGCTCTGATCTTAGTTATTTCTTGCCTTCTGCTAGCTTTCGAATGTGTTTGCTCTTGCTTCTTTAGTTTTTTAATTGTGATGTTAGAGTGTCAATTTTAGATCTTTCCTGCTTTCTCTTGTGGGCATTTAGTGCTATAAATTTCCCTCTACACACTGCTTTAAATGTGTCCCAGAGATTCTGGTATGTTGTATCTTTGTTCTCATTGGTTTCAAAGAACATCTTTATTTCTGCCTTCATTTCGTTATGTACCCAGTAGTCATTCAGGAGCAGGTTGTTCAGTTTCCATGTAGTTGAGCGGTTTTGATTGAGTTTCTTAGTCCTGAGTTCTAGTTTGATTGCACTGTGGTCTGAGAGACAGTTTGTTATAATTTCTGTTCTTGTACATTTGCTGAGGAGTGATTTACTTCCAATTACGTGGTCAATTTTGGAGTAAGTACGATGTGGTGCTGAGAAGAATGTATATTCTGTTGACTTGGGGTGGAGAGTTCTATAGATGTCTATTAGGTCTGCTTGCTGCAGAGATGAGTTCAATTCCTGGATATCCTTGTTAACTTTCTGTCTCGTTGATCTGTCTAATGTTGACAGTGGAGTGTTGAAGTCTCCCATTATTATTGTATGGGAGTCTAAGTCTCTTTGTAAGTCTCTAAGGACTTGCTTTATGAATCTGGGTGCTCCTGTATTGGGTGCATATATATTTAGGATACTTAGCTCTTCCTGTTGAATTGATCCCTTTACCATTATGTAATGGCCTTCTTTGTCTCTTTTGATCTTTGATGGTTTAAAGTCTGTTTTATCAGAGACTAGTATTGCAACCCCCGCTTTTTTTTGTTCTCCATTTGCTTGGTAAATCTTCTTCCATCCCTTTATTTTGAGCCTATGTATGTCTCTGCGTGTGAGATGGGTCTCCTGAATACAGCAGACTGATGGGTCTTGACTCTTTATGCAGTTTGCCAGTCTGTGTCTTTTAATTGGAGCATTTAGTCCATTTACATTTAAGGTTAAGATTGTTATGTGTGAACTTGATCCTGCCATTATGATATTAACTGGTTATTTTTCTCATTAGTTGATGCAGTTTCTTCCTAGCCTCCATGGTCTTTACATTTTGGCATGTTTTTGCAATGGCTGGTACCGGTTGTTCCTTTCCATGTTTAGTGCTTCCTTCAGGGTCTCTTGTAAGGCAGGCCTAGTGGTGACAAAATCTCTAAGCATTTGCTTATCTGTAAAGGATTTTATTTCTCCTTCACTTATGAAACTTAGTTTGGCTGGATATGAAATTCTGGGTTGAAAATTCTTTTCTTTAAGAATGTTGAATATTGGCCCCCACTCTCTTCTGGCTTGGAGAGTTTCTGCCGAGAGATCTGCTGTTAGTCTGATGGGCTTCCCTTTGTGGGTAACCTGACCTTTCTCTCTGGCTGCCCTTAAGACTTTTTCCTTCATTTCAACTTTGGTGAATCTGGCAATTATGTGTCTTGGAGTTGCTCTTCTCGAGGAGTATCTTTGTGGCGTTCTCTGTATTTCCTGGATTTGAATGTTGGCCTGCCCTACTAGGTTGGGGAAGTTCTCCTGGATGATATCCTGAAGAGTGTTTTCCAACTTGGTTCCATTTTCCCCCTCACTTTCAGGCACCCCAATCAGACGTAGATTTGGTCTTTTTACATAATCCCATACTTCTTGCAGGCTTTGTTCATTTCTTTTTCTTCTTTTTTCTTTTGGTTTCTCTTCTCACTTCATTTCATTCATTTGATCCTCAATCGCTGATACTCTTTCTTCCAGTTGATCGAGTCGGTTACTGAAACTTGTGGATTTGTCACGTATTTCTCGTGTCATGGTTTTCATCTCTTTCATTTCGTTTATGACCTTCTCTGCATTAATTACTCTAGCCATCAATTCTTCCACTTTTTTTAAAGATTTTTAGTTTCTTTACGCTGGGTACGTAATTCCTCCTTTAGCTCTGAGAAATTTGATGGACTGAAGCCTTCTTCTCTCATCTCATCAAAGTCATTCTCCGTCCAGCTTTGATCCATTGCTGGCAATGAGCTGCACTCCTTTGCCGGGGGAGATGCACTCTTATTTTTTGAATTTCCAGCTTTTCTGCCCTGCCTTTTCCCCATCTTTGTGGTTTTATCTGCCTCTGGTCTTTGATGATGGTGATGTACTGATGGGGTTTTGGTGTAGGTGTCCTTCCTGTTTGATAGTTTTCCTTCTAACAGTCAGGACCCTCAGCTGTAGGTCTGTTGGAGATTACTTGAGGTCCACCCCAGACCCTGTTTGCCTGGGTATCAGCAGCAGAGGCTGCAGAAGATAGAATATTTCTGAACAGCTTTGGAAGCTTCTTGCTTTGGAAGCTTCCTCTCAGGGGTGTACTCCTCCCTGTGAGGTGTGGGGTGTCAGACTGCCCCTAGTGGGGGATGTCTCCCAGTTAGGCTACTCAGGGATCAGGGACCCACTTCAGCAGGGAGTCTGTCCCTTCTCAGATCTCAACCTCCGTGTTGGGAGATCCACTGCTCTCTTCAAAGCTGTCAGACAGAGTCGTTTGCGTCTGCAGAGGCTTCTGCTGTGTTTGTTATTGTTTACTGTGCCCTGTCCCCAGAGGTGGAGTCTACAGAGACAGGCAGGTTTCCTTGAGCTGCTGTGAGCTCCACCCAGTTCGAGCTTCCCAGCAGCTTTGTTTACCTACTTAAGCCTCAGCAATGGCGGGCGCCCCTCCCCCAGCCTCGCTGCTGCCTTGCCGGTAGATCACAGACTGCTGTGCTAGCAATGAGGGAGGCTCCGTGGGCGTGGGACCCTCCTGGCCAGGTGTGGGATATGATCTCCTGGTGTGCCTGTTTGCTTAAAGCACAGTATTGGGGTGGGAGTTACCCGATTTTCCAGGTGTTGTGTGTCTGAGTTCCCCTGGCTAGGAAAAGGGATTCCCTTCCCCCTTGCGCTTCCCAGGTGAGGGATGCCTCGCCCTGCTTCAGCTCTTGCTGGTCGGGCTGCAGCAGCTGACCAGCACCGATCGTCCGGCACTCCCCAGTGAGATGAACCCAGTACCTCAGTTGAAAATGCAGAAATCACCGGTCTTCTGTGTAGCTCGCGCTGGGAGTTGGAGACTGGAGCTGTTCCTATTCGGCCATCTTGCTCCGCCCAACCCTGTATGAATATTTTTGTCTATTTCCTTTCTAAACAAGGTATACACTTTTTCAGTGTGATAATGCTTTATTTTAATTGGATATTTTAAGTCATTCATGTAATGCAAATACTGATAAACTTGTTTTAAATATGTATCTTAGTACACTATTTCTGGAGTTTCTGCTTTGTTTTTATTTCTTTTCCATTCTTTCTAGCCTCATTTTATTTGATGATTTTATTATTCTCAATATTCTCTGTTTGCCACTTATGAACTTTTGATGTTTTTTGTGTGTTTACCCTGGAATTACAATATGTGTCACTGACATATAAATATTTCTTGTTAATTTTCTTAATTGGTACATTTGCCTCTTTTCTGACAATAAGAGATCTTGGAACATTATAATCCATTTATTTCCTTTAACTTATTACTTATGTTGGGCTTACTTATTTTGATTATATTACAATTATTGCTTGATAAAGCCAATATTTATTCATATTTATGATTACAATTAACATTCTCATTATACCACATTCCTTTCTCAAAGAATATTCAAAATATAACATTTAGTTATATTTTGGGGGTAATTTTTTCTGCTTTTAGAAATAACTCTGGATATCTATTTTCTATTGGCTTTTTAAAACTTAATTAAGGATAATTTTCAGGTTATATTGTTAAGAAGTCAAATCTTTTATGAAAGCAATTTTCCTTTCACTACTTTTTCCATGTCCTTTGTCAATGTATTTTCAGTAGTTCTGGTAAGATGTGCTTAAGTGTGGTTTTCTTTGCATTTACTCTGCTTGGGGCTTGAAGGTTTCCTTGCCAGTGTGGTTTGATGTCTTTCATCAATTTTGGAAATTTTCCAGCCATGTATTTTTTTAATAATTGTTTTTTGCTCAGATGTCTCCTCTTAGTTTGAGACACCAATCATACACACATGAGATCTTACTTTTTTCTCTGATTGTTTTCTGTTTTTCCTATTCGTTTTATTGCTATGCTAAATTCAGAGTTTTCTTTGATATATTTTGCAGTACATCAACTTTCCCTTCAGCTAATTTAAAACTGTCCTTGAATCCATCTTCTGAGTTCTTATTTCAATTTTATTTCTTGAATGTATGTTTGGTTTCCTTTCAAATATGCTAAGGTCTTCTCAAAAAATAATCTCCAGTTCTCTAATACAATTATCAGTCTTGCTTATTTCTTTAAATATTTTAAGAATACATTTTCCAGTTTTTGACTGACTCCAATCTTAAAATCTTGTTGGCCTGTGTTTATTATTTGTTTGTTTTTCTAGTTAGTGTTCATGGTGACTGGTCTCCTACTGTGCATAGTATTCTTTTTTTCTACAGTTTTTGTAATGTGAAGTTTTCAAGGCTTGGTGTGGTGGCTCATGCCTGTAATGCCAGCACTTTAGGAGGCTGAGGTGGACAGATTACTTGAGGTCAGGTGTTGGAGACCAGCTTGACCAAAATGGTGAAACCCTGTCTCTATCAAAAAAAAATAATAAAAATTAGCTGGTCGTTGTGGTGAATGCCTATAGTACCAGCTACTTGGGAGGCTGAGGTGGGAGAATTGCTTGAATCTGGGAGGTGGAGGTTGCAGTGAGCCAAGATTGCGACACCGCACTCCAGCCTGGGCAACAGAGTGAGACCCTGTCTCAAAAAGTAAATAAATAAAAAAATAAAAATAAATAAAGTTTTCAGCACAGGGCATGTTAAAAGTTTGTTACAGTAAATATGCATATACACACTACCTATATTTCACTATTAACATTTTAATATGCTTACTTGATTACTATCACATATCTACCATTTCATACATTCCTCTTATGTCCGTAGCTTATTTACTATCAATTATAAAGTTGAAAATATCAACATTCTACTCCATTATATTTTTGATAAACATAAAGTTAACTATAGTTTGATATTTATTTATAGATTTTATATTCTTTTTGATAAGACTCTAACATAATAAAATAGATTTGAGTTTTTTTTTTAAAGTGTCCCACATAACTCAAGCCCATATCAGGATATGTAACACTATCATCTCCCCAAAGAATGCCTTCATGACCCTTCCAAATCAATTTCTGACCCCATTTTAAAGCTAAAATCATATTTTGTTTTTATTAATAATACATTTGTTATAGTTTTTTGGAACTATGTAAAAATAGAGCCATATCATAAGTGTATTTTGTGTTAGAAGGCTTGTATCACTCAGTTTAACGTTTTTGAGTTTCATCCATGTTTTTACATGTATCCGTAGTGTATTCCTTTTTATTACTGAGTAGTATTCCATTGCATAGGTGTATATTAGTTAATCTGCTCTCCTATTGACAGATACCTTTATATAATTAAGGTTTTGGAAATTATGAAAAAAATTGCTGTGAACATTTGTCTCAAGTTTTGCTGTGGACATGTTTTCATTTTTCTTGGGTAAATTCCTAGACTTGGAATCATGTGCTTTGGTTTATAAGAAATTACCAAGCCTTTTTCAGAAGAGTTTATACCATTTTGCATTCCCAAAAATGTTATATGAAAATCCTAGTTGCTTCATATCATCACCAACAGTTGGTGTCTACAATCTTTATTTTTATTCATTCCTGTGGATATACTGTGGTATTCAACTGCAGTTTTAATTTGCATTTGCTTGATAACTAACGATGTTAATCACTCTTTCATGTTTTTATTTACAGTATATATGCCATTTTAAAAAATTGTGTGGGTTGTCTTTATTGAGTCATATATTTTATATTCTTCTTGCCAGTCCTCAGTCATACCCTAATATTTATGTTTTGAAAAGTATTTTCTTCAAAAATTGTTGTAGAAATAATTTAATGCCAATGATGATATTACCTTATTACAGACACAATTTCTATTTGTTCTCTATTAATACTTCGGGCTGTTACAATCTGAAAACAATTTAATGTCATTCTATAGAACAAGATGATTCTAAACTGGGCTGCAGTGCCTGCTAGAAATGATCTTTTGTCATTGATGTTGCAGTAGAGGGTTTCAACCTAAACCGAAAGGGTTGCACCACTAAACCCTCTCTAATATTGGACTTCAGCTCTCAGATTTGTGTTACCTACCCTAATCTCTTTCTTTCTTATTCTCCGGGTTATACTCAGCTTATTAAGGTATTGTCTTCATCTCTATACTCCCTCTTCTAGACTCTGTTTTGTGATATTGAAATTAGAAATCTGCAAAACACATCTCTGCTCTGCTTCCTGGCTCAATAATTGGCTCTTCCCAAAAGATGCTCCAAAGAAAGACTACAAGCCTGGATGAAGAAGAGGGACTTGCTTGTTGCTGTTTTTGTGGCATCCTGTGAGCTCTTTATCTGCTTGTAGCTTTGAGTCACTACAGCAATGTTTCTTCACCCAAGCAGGAAAAATTTCTTCTTACACCAGCAGTTACATCTGGTTTGCCATTTCTCCAACCCTTGCATAATCATTTTCATTTTGTCTCACTCCTAGAGAGACCAACACTAAATAACTTGGTGCCCTATTTTTAGAAGTCAGGATTCCAGGCTTATAAGATTCCAAGATTGGAGACACCAACATTAGCTGTGCAGGACCTCCTTATCAAAGGTTTTCGTCTTGGCTTCTTAGGGTCCTTTCCTATAAACTTTAATAACTTAAATATAATTTCTCTATCCTTTCAACTCCATGGGTGTTAACTATTCTTTGTAATTGCTGTAATTATGATACTTTAGAGATCTCATTTTAGGTTTTCAGAAACCAGTTAACGATTATTTACATTAAGTTTTCTCTTTTCAAATAACTGGTATGGCTTCTGTTTGCTGAATGGACCTAATACAGAAATTGGTATCAGGAGTTGCCCCAACAAAGAGACTCCAATATGAAGTTGCAGGATGTGGTTGTTCATGTGATTGGGCTTGAAAGTGGGTTGAGCTCCTTTCCAAGGGGAAATTGGCTGTTATTTATTCATGGTAGTATTAAACAAACCGCTTCTTGTAGTGGATTGTGCTGAAGTGCCAACTGATGCAGGAGTTTCCGGGAAGTGAGTGGCTCCTATCCCTGAATGTGTTATTCTGTACTGATGAATGTGAAGATTGTTGTGTGTAATGAGTTCTCTGAGTTCTCTAGAATATTTACAAATATAAAATAAAAAGCTTCGGCGTTTAATCTGTGTATTTGTATTGTATATATTAACTATATTCTTTTCCTTCTTCCCTTTTTTATTTAATTCAAGTTAAATTGAAAGCATTGCAATTTGTTCTTTATGTGATAGGATATTTAGATGGGGTCAGGACTGAATTGGGGCAGTAATTAACACAGCTCATTATAATTTATTTTTCTAGCTCGTATACTCTAATGTCCCTGTATCAATTGTTTATTGCTACATGACAAAGATGTAATAGCTTCAAATAACAATTTATTAGCTCATGAACTTGCGTTTTGGCAATTTCTGGTGGTTAATGCTAGGTGTCAGTTAGCTCTCTCTCTCTCTCTCTCTCTCTCTCTCTCTCTCTCTCTTTCTCGCTCTCTCTCTCAATATACATGATCTCTCATGCCCTGGTTTTCTACATGGTGGTAGCAGCATTTCAAGAAGGTAAATGAAGAAGCTGTGAGATATCTTGACGCCTAGGTTCAGAAGTTACACAGTATCACTTCCTCTACATTCAGTTGGCCAAGGCTAGTCACAAGGATAATCCAGATTCAAGAGGTGAAATAGATTCTGCTTTTCATGGGTATGGTAAAAACTCATATTGAAAATGAGTGTGCATACATAGCTGAAAATAATTTATATGGCCATATTTGCAAATAAACTACCACAGTCTCATTCTAAGAAATGATTAACATCAGATTACTCATTTTTTTCACTATTTATTATTTCTCCATCTCCTCACTTCCTTTCTTGTACTTAGATTATAGATTTGTTACTAAAAGCATGCACTTTGATCCATGTTCAAATGCTTTGTGAATCTCTCCCTCAGGCATACATTCCTAGGAAATCCAAACCCACATTTAACAAGCTCTTTACCTATAGTATGCCTGTATCCAGGAATATTAGTAAAAATATTTCACTACTATTTAATATGATATGACTATTTAGAAAGGATTCCCCTCTATAGAGTTTAAATATTATCCTTGACTTCATTTGAGTAAAGTTGCAAAACACACACATACACGCGCGCACACACACACACACACACACACACCCCTATGCTTTCTCATCTCATTTTCATTCATGACAGCAAATCCCATGCTGTCTATAAGTGTACTTAGTAATTCTACCATCATTTATTCTTAAACGCTTGAGTTGACTGTTTTGTAGTTGTTTCTTTAACCTTCTGCATCAACCCTTTCAATTTTCCCATTGTCAGCTGATAACTTCACTTTTTTTTTTATTTCAATGATAAAATAGCAGTAATCAGAAGAGACATATCTTATCTCTTCCAACTCCAGTTAAACTTTCCATTCCTCTTGTTATAATGAATAAATTATTTCTGCTTCTATCTCTAGCCACTCTTGTACTAGATTAAATTTCTTCTTGTCTCATCAAAGATTTTCCTTATCATTTTTTCACCTCTTCCTGTGCTACTAAATTATTTCATCAAAACACAAACATGCTTCAATATATCTTATTACTAAAAAAAAAAAAAAAAAAAACCCACAACACTTTCCTGAACCCATTTGTCTAAATTCTCTCCAGCTCTTGCCCATTTATCTAATCCTCTTTTTAGCAAAACTCCTTAAGAGAATTTTATACACTTCCTATTTACTTATTTTCCATCACTTTCTCCTAAGTTCAGTGAAGTGGATTTTCTTCTCCACTACTGTAATAAAATTCCTCCAATATAATTGCAAATTCAACCTGTGTTTCTTCTTACATGACTTAACAGAGGCAGTTCAATTCACTACTTCTTGAAACATGTTTTTGTTGTTATTTTGTTGTCATGTTATATCATACTCTGGTTTTCTTCTGGCTGCAACTTCTTATCTTTTGCTAGACCTTCTTACTAGTTTGGTCACTAAAGGTTGGAGTGCTCCTGTGCTCAGTTCTTGGGTTTTTTTCTCTTCTCTAACTGTATATACTTACTAGTGATCTCATCTGACTTTGAGGCTATAAATACCATCGAATGTCATCATCATTGACTCCAAAGAACACACCTTTAGCTCCAATTTTCCACCCTTAGCTGCAGACTCATACAGCAAATACCTAGTAGGCATAATTTACTCTAGCACCAGTCTTCCTAATCTGGTAAACAGCACTATTCTTCTAGCAGCTCAGGTCAAATTTAGAAGTGATTCTTAATCGCCCTTTCCTTCATCACCCATATATATTACCAAGTCCTGGCAACTACTTTCAAATGATTTCTGACATGTCCATCATCCTTCATCTGTAAGAACTTCCAGGTTCTACATGTATCCCTAGAACTTACTCTTCATATCTCCATATAGTAGCCAGACAAATATCCAAAAATTCTACTTCAGATCTCATCACTCCTCGCTTTATAAGTCTCCAGTATTTCTCCATTACATTTACAAAAAAATCCAAGCTCCTTAACAAGAGCCACAGGAGCCAAAATGAAATCACCCAGCCTACTCTTTGGACCAACTCCCATCAGTCTTTTCTATTCTCATAGTTCTTGAGGTACCGTGGAATTCATATTGTTCCCTAAAAAATCCAAACTAATTCCAACCAAAGGTGCTCATACCTGCGGTTCCACCTGCCTTTCTACTTCTTTATATTTTTCATGTCTCTTCTAAAATATCACTCTACAAAGAAAACTTCCCTGAACGGCCAATATAAATCATATAGAATTGTTCCTACCTTCCATATATTTTCCACAGGGTCCATATTATTGTTATTTAGCTGTTCATTTTCTTGTTTATATTCCATATCTTTCTTAAAATATTTTTCCTCTAAGATTAGTATTCTGTATTTTTTGCTGTGGTACATATACATTAAATGCTAGCACACAGTAAATGCTAAATTAATATTTTAAATGAATGAAATAAATAAATATCACAGCTTGGAATTACAATTGAAATGTTAAGGAATTTTTAAATAAGCCCCAGTTAACTTTAAGTTAGAGTCACAATATAAACTATTTTCAATTCTCTTTCCCCCTTCTATTTCTGTGTCGTAAAGCTACATGGTCCAGCTTATTTTCCGCAGTACTTTACTGTCAAAACATTATTATTTAGATAGGCATCAGAGTATGCTTACAAATTGACATTTGTAGCATATAAAAGGAGTTTTAAAAATTCAATATAAAGCTAATTTTTTTACAAAAGAGATACTTGCATAAAAAGTGGGAGTAAAGATTAACAATATCCACCCAAATCCATATTACCACAATTTTTAAATAAAATTATTAATTACTTAAAAAATGAAACATTAATTTAACTTGGAACCAAATGTATAACACTTTAACTTAAAGGTTGACTTATTTATTTAACATATTAACGTAGGGTCCATTACATGCTATATATATTTGTTGTTACTAGACGAACACTCTACAAAACATATTTAATCCCAATTTTATGGAGTTCCACAGTTAGTTATGAGGAGGCAGACAAACATCAATAAAAATTGATAATTTCAGACATTAAAAAGTGCTATGAAAATAAAAGGGCATCATGTATTAAGATTTTAATTGAGAACATTGGGAAACCTTTAACTTATATTACTGAAAGTCCTTAGTCCTAAGTTCAACTTTTTTGCATTGACATTTTCATATTTTTTTACACATTATGGGAGATTCAAGAACAATCACTTAGATCTGTGATGTGCTGGCTGTAGCTAGTACTACCTCCTAAGACCCAGGTATACGTATCTCCTTCCAATTATAAGGATTTGGTAACTTGAAATTACCTATGGTACAAGTATGTACACCATAGAAACTGGAAAATGACATAAATAATATAAGTCATTAGCCTAAGTAGATGTGGGCACATTGTCAATTATTTTTGCAGAGAGATAGATATCTAATTGTTTTGCTTCTTATTCAGTTTATAGATATTTTCAAGGAAGTTTAATGATTGAGAAGCTGGATTATAATTATTTCACAAAAACCCTGTTCTACTATCCATAGAATAAGAATGCTATTTCATTGACCTGTCATTTCTAACTTTTTGAAGAAACTATAATTATTGCTAAATTAGTGGTAGCTTTTTCTTAAGTACATTTGACTGTGGTTATTTTGCAGGTAGGGTTGTCTTTATTGATTTGTCTAGGTTCAACCTGTACAAACTTTTTTGAAAAAAATGGAACTATCAAAACTTCTGTTCAGAGAGTATACCCTGAAAACAAATCTTCAGGCCTCAAAGAAAAATAATATAAAGAATAAGTAGCCTGTGAATCACACAGGAATTTTTTTTTTTTTTTTGAGACAGGGTCTTGCTCTGTTGCCCAGACTGGAGTGTAGTGGTGTGACTTTGGCTCACTGCAGCCTCTGCCTCCCAGGCTCAAGCAATTCTCCTGCCTCAGCCTCCTGAATAGCTGGGATTACAGGTGTACCCCACTATGCCTAGCTAATTTTTGTATTTTTAGTAGAGATGGGGTCTCACTGTGCTGGCCAGGCTGGTCTCAAACTCCTGACCTCAAGTGATCTGCCTGCTTCGGTCTCCCAAAGTACTTGAAATTTTTTGAATTGATTAATCACAAAAGATATGATAACATCCATGGCAAGCAAGAAAACTACTTCTGGATGGAAAGAACATCTTGCTAGAACTGTTAGCTTCACTTATCTGAGAATATTACTTTGACTTTTATGGAGCCATTCAACAACAGGCTTGCTGATTTTGAATAGTTCCTTCCAATAACATCAGGCAAATGCTTCAGGCATCAGAAACAGAGTTAAGACATGTTAAGACTACACATTTCTGGAAAAGAGAAAAAAAGTAGCTAGGCCAGGGGAGACATTAATAGCTGCAGAACAAACTTGAACATCAAAGCACATCAAATAAAAAGACAAGAACTCTATTGAGTTCGTGCAGAAGCCGACAGTCTTCTATGAGTTGTGGGAACCTTCATAGAAGGCCACACTGATATAGAAAAAAGCTGCCAATTAGGGTGGAATATTTTCACTTTTCCCTTTACTTTAAATATATTATTTTTCTTTCAATTTAAACATGCATAAGTCATGTTAACCATAGTGTTAATTACAGTGTTTCTTTGAAATAGCAAATGTGCGGAACAGTTCTATGCAGATATCGTTGCCTTTGTATTTTACATCTGAAAGTGCAAAAACTACACCTGGAGAACTCTCATACTAAGCTATTTTTCTCCTCCTTCTTCATTATGCCAAGAATCCATAACATGCAAAGGATTATTTGAAATAATTCTATCTGTATGTATGTGTGTATGCTTGCACATGTGTATTTATATATACATATGTGAATATAATGTATACATGTCTATATTTTAATAGTTATGAAATTCTAATATACCAATAAGTTATAAATTCATTTACTGTAATTTCTTCTATAAACAGCTGTTACTAAATTGTCGCATCTATAATAAATGATATTTTAAAAACAAAGAAAATGTATTATTCCTCTTTCTTTAATGTGTCTTAACCATTCAACTCTTATTTTAGTGACACAGCAATGCAATTATAATTTTATTCTTTGTATTTAAATTTCAAGCATACTAAGGTCATTATTATTATTATTATAGTATCATGTGGTATTTAGGAATATTTTTAAAATGGCTGTTTATTTTGGTTGGCTAGCATATCTGGAGAAATATTTTGATTTTATAAATTTAGAAAGTGCGCATGTTGTAGTAAGTAGGGTTAAACTTTAAAGATATCGTGTAAAATAAGAAACACTTATTGAGAGAATTATTTTTGTTTGTGATAAAGGATTTGACAAGAAATATCTTCTCACCCATTACAAATTTCATGGCTGAGATGCCTATAACGAAAGACGTATTAACAAGAGAAAAGCATATGAATTTATTTAGCATAAGTTTTATATAACACGGGAGGCTTTAAAAATGAAAACACCAAAGAAACAGGGAAACCTGTATTTTTATAGATATTTGTGCAACATGATTGGAGGACAATGGTGTGATATAATGGTAATAAATTGCAGGGGCACTTAGGAAGTCTTGTTTGTTGAGATTGTCTTCTCTGTGTCCCAGTGTCTTCAGAGATAAGAGGATTCTTTTCCTCTGAGTATAGAGAGGGCCCCTCTGGGATGAACTATTTCAGAAAAAGGTCAGTCAGTTGTTATTGCCTGCTTCAGGAAAGAAAAGTGGTTGATTGAGAGTGGTGGCTCATGCCTATAATCCCAGCACTTTGGGAGACTGAGGAGGGAGGATCGCTTGAGGTCAGGAGTTGAGACTAGCCTGAGCAATGTAGCAAGAACCCAGCTCAACACAAAAAACTAGGTGAGTGTGATGGTATGTGTCTATACCTCAGCTACTTCGGAGGCTGAGGCGGGAGGATTGCTTGAGCCCAGTGAAGCATGATTGTGCTATGACACTACAGCCTGGGTGACAGAGCCTTGTATCTAAGAAAAAAAATAAAAAGGATAAAAAGGAGAAAAGGATGGAAAAAATGTCAGGAAGACTATCCAGCTTCTGCAGTTTTCTGGACTTCCTTTGGCTTAAAATAGTGTGCTAAGGTATCATATTGTGGGGTAGCATGTCCTAAACCCCATCAGTGGACATTCCTTTTTGAGAAATGATTTCTATAACTATTCAAAAAGCTAACTAGTTTGATCTTCAACAACTACATGTAAAATATTATGAATAAAGCTTCAAAGCTATGTTTTCTCATCTTTATCTATTAGGTCACCCAAGGCACATATTTCCTCCTGTAACTCTGATGTTTATAATGAAGACAGCAGTTTCATAACCAACAAATACTAAAACAGAATCAGGAGAGTAAAATAATAAATGTCTCTATTTTTACTTTGCTTTTCTGAGCCAGTAAGAGAAGTCTTCATACTATAATATGGTTTCCCCTAAAGTCTATTTAGATTATGTTGCCAAACATATAGCACAGAAAACTGTTACTACCAAGTTTATAACTACTTTTAAAATAATTGATCAAGTTAGAATGTCTTTTATGGATTACTACATTTAACATACGACCTAAATAGTGGTTCTATCAAACTAGGACATACTTTTCCTGACTCCTCATAAATGGCAAAATATATTAAACTTTTGAAAATAAGCTTTTCGCATGTTTCATAATAGCAAATCCCAGCCCATATATATAAAAAAAAGAACGGAGAGAGAGAAGAAAAAGAAAACAATTCCACAAAATTCACAAAACAGTTTGTCTTAAATACTTACTATATTGAAAGAATTGTATTTGCCTAGTATTATGGCTATCTGCAATTCAAGGAATAGAGAGATGAAAGAAATTATCTATTTTCTTAAATACTTACAGAAGAATATTGTACTTTGTCTACTCCACCCCCAAATGCGTGTTGACTCTTCACAGCATTTTTTTGACACTTGATCTTCCTCACAAAGGAACTGTTTTGGCCTAAGGCCAAAAAATGTCTTCACTGCCTTCAGTACTAGGTAGTTTCTCTTTTGTTTCATTTCTGCTTTTATTTCATTTGTATACATTTACAAAGTATAATAAAGCTAACGCCATATATTAACCTTCATTAACATATTTCCATCAGAAAACTCATACCATGTAATGACAACATTGTATTCTGTCAATTTTAAAAGTTCAGAACTGTAAGAAATTGCCATAGCCCTGCATTAATGTGGGAAATCCTCTTGAGTGCACTTAGCTATTAAACCAAAATTTCAGCTCTATGCATTGAATTAAATGATAAGAGTGATAAATCAATTACCACAGAAGAGCTTTTAGTAGATCACATGACTATGCCGTTTTGAATGAGAAGAAAAATCACTGACTTTATAAAGCACTGATCAAACCTGAGATACTTGCAGGGTGAAAAAATGAGAAAGCAAATGTAGGTAGAAATGGGTGGTACATGTAATCCCCTGTCAGATGAAGACCCAAAGTGGAAGATACAGCAGGTTGGTATTAAATGCAATTTTACATGCTAAGGTTTAAATATGATTATTATGTGAAACACACAGTGCAGTGCTTGAACACAGTAGGTACAACAGCCCCAGTGAATGTGAATAGATGTGATTAGAGAGGAGATCGCATAAAAATCTGATAGAAAGCAAGAGAAGGCCGGGCGCGGTGGCTCAAGCCTGTAATCCCAGCACTTTGGGAGGCCGAGGCGGGCGGATCACAAGGTCAGGAGATCGAGACCACAGTGAAACCCCGTCTCTACTAAAAATACAAAAAAAATTAGCCGGGCGCGGTGGCGGGCGCCTGTAGTCCCAGCTACTCAGGAGGCTGAGGCAGGAGAATGGCGGGAACCCGGGAGGCAGAGCTTGCAGTGAGCCGAGATCGCGCCACTGCACTCCAGCCTGGGCAACAGCGTGAGACTCCGTCTCAAAAAAAAAAAAAAAAAAAAAGAAAGCAAGAGAAAAGTCCAATTTGCCCCACTAGGCCTACTTCAGTGACTTAAATACCAACCATCAGATTAATTCATTGTTTTCAGGGGAACAAAGGTCAGAATTCAAATGTGCTACCTGGGCTTCAGAACTCTAAGAAATTGCCATAGCCCTATATTAATGCAAACGTTACGTTACCAAGATGACAGGCTTCACCAATGAAGATATCTGCAGAGTTAAAGATGGAGGAACCAATAGAGAAAGGTGCTTGTAAAGGAAACTTCAATAAGAAAAAGCATTCTGTGCATAAAGGCATTCTGTAAACCCATTGCCTTTATAAAGCCCAATGGCCCTTTGTGCTCTGACATGCTGCATCTTCCCATTTGCACATTTTGCTTTCCCTTAAGCTACACTTTCTTATTCCTCCACAAAAGTTATTCTCAAACAGCAATGGAACCTTAGTTTACATGCGAATTGTATGAAATACAAGTAGGAGAAAAGAAAGTATAAGAGGGGAAATATTAGTAGAGAAAAGAAGGAAGGAGAGGTGGTAGAGGCTGGAGGACAGGCTGACAACTGAACAAGTCAGAAAATGTGTTTGTAGAGCCTAACTCAGCAAAACTTTCTAAAACAATGATTTCCCCCTGTTTTCCTAAAGTCCTACACTGTGTGGCATGCAGCTAAGCACACGCTACTTAACCATCAAAATCCTTTAATAATCTCTCCTTCCCCAGACTTGTTTTTCCCTCATCCTTATTTCTCCTGTCATTTTCTGGAAAATTCTTCTTATAATCCAGTACCCTTAGTGTTACTCATGCCACCCTATATGGCGTTAGTCAATGTAAGAAATCAAACTAACAAAAATTCTCCTTAAAAATAAGAGGAGGAGGCAAGGGAAGGAAGAAGAAAAGAAGCACAAAGAACTATATTAATTTTCATCTTTGTTCTATATTCCCATACCCAACATGATTACCTTCAAATTAATAATAATAATAATAACCACAGTGAAGAGAGTTTTCTAGCTTTTAGTGTGTTTGCATTATTCATTTGGTTGAGGTTCCTAAATTTCTTATTTAGTATGAAAATAGTTTAATGTTTTTGAAGGTGTGATTGTTCGATGGTGAGAAAGAAAATTTGTTATGATTCTATATTTAATTGAAATTATAGTAATCTGTAACAACACAAGAGTTTGGATTAAACAAAAATAATCTGGTTATGACTCATATTTTCCCATCAAAAACTAGTATTATAATTTAGTGCTACTATTAATTTTTAGAAACACAAAGGAGAACAATTAGCAACATTTTTAGTGTTTATTTACATGTATGTGTTTATGTATAATGTGTATGTATATATGTATATGTACATGTACATATATATACTTTTTAAAACTTCTCTTTCTTGTCTAAATTCTCAAATAATTCAGTCTTCTATACACAGAAGGAACTCAAATGTTGGTCTACATAGCATTAGCAAATTTTACTTTCAATAGTCTACATCAAAAGGAACTTTTTATCTAAAAATTAAATCAATTTTTAGGAATGCAAGTTCTGCTTTTAATGTTAAATCCACCGTGTAATAAGTTCAGAAACTATTTAAAGTCATCTGTTTCAAAATTTAACTATCAGTCAAAACTTGTTTTGAACATCAACATTATTTTTAATATATTGCTAACACTACTTAGAATGCTTTGTACAGCACATTATGGATGTATCTCTCATAGTGCATCATCTACCGCACAAAATTGATCGATGAAAGTGGTCTCACTGCTTTAAATATCAATAAAAGTTGACTTTGGTTTAGACATTGTAGAACTGTGAACTTTGATGCAATTTTATTTTTTTAGTTCAATTAAACCATTTGCCTATATTCCCTCATGTGGTATTAACCACTGCTGCACATCATTCCAAGTGCATTTTCATATAGCTATTATTCTAGTTAATTTATCTTGTCTTCTAGACAAGAATTAAATATTTATCCACTTGATATTTCAGTTAACTTGCATTCTCAGAAAGGATATGTAAGGTTATAGCAATGCCTACCTGTTTCTCAGAAATCTCTCATAAACTCTTTCCAGTATTATGCAACAAGTCATAATATATAACCATGTTCTTTTGCCTATGTAATGTTGATAAAGTCTTGACAACTGAATACTTCTTCACAATAATTTTTTGATAATTTTATAACTTTGTAGTTTAATAATGTTGTTTATGTTTTATATAATTTATTATAGTCATGTTTGAATGTATTCTCATTCTTTGTTAGTCAAATTACTCAAATATTAACAGATTTCATGTAATTAAATGTACATTTACCCTTTAAGATGGAATTAATCATGCATGCATTGAAAAGACAGTTCTGCAGATATAAATAGTAATTATTATGTTTTATTAAAAATTTAAGATAAAACTAACAAGATTGTTGTGATATTTATTGTCTCATGATTAGACAACAGAGTTAAATTCAACAAGTATAATGACTATTCAAATTCATGGAGTATTACACTCATAGCCAAAGTCTAGATGCTTTTTGGTTGGAAAATTGCAGCTTCAATATGTGTTCTTGGTATTTGATGAATCCTTGTTTAAGGATCTAAGCCAAATTTACTTTGAAATTCAAAAAATATGAATATATATTGAGAATTGGCAGCATAGATATTCCGAAAGTTTCTCACAATAAGCTTCTTAATTAATGGTAAATTGCTATTTCCAAGGATAAAGATTCAGAATTGGTGGGAGTGGGGAACAATATTCAATACGGCAAGATGTTTACTATTCAGATTGTCCCACACTTAAGCTTCCATTGATAGTTGACTTCTAATGTAGAAATCTCCAATAAACCTTGATAAAAAAAAATTAATGAACTCTTTGACTAAAATTTAAGCAAGGTAAGCTCCTGAAATTGGGCATGAGTACTCACAACAGTATGCTAGTGTGTGTCTCCTAGTTATTAAAATCGTACAGGAAACATGTAGCATACCTTTTTGGAGGAAACAATTGCCACTTGACACAAAGCAATTTAAAACATTATTTTAATATGAAAGCATTACTCTTTTATGGAACAGAATAAACTTTGCATAGATTTTAAGATAAAGCAAAGCCCACAGAAATCATAGTTGTTACTTGCCTCTGGTTGCAAGAATGTGTCAGTAGAAAAGTTTGAGGAGCAGTGGTCAAGATTAAGAATATCAAACAGCCAACAATGCTGCCCATAGAAAACAAAAGGTATATTGCTGAATAAGGTTTGATGCAAATTCATTAAGACAATGAACAGATTGAGAAGAAGCTGCTTTCAGCTGAATCTGTAGGGAAAGTAGGCAGTATTCTTTTGTGATTTTAGTGATCTAATGCATGACTTTTGCAGCCATATTATGAACATACAAGATCTTGTATACTGGAAGTCAGACAAAAGAGAAGAAAAATTTATGTCATATGCTATGCTAAGGAAATAGTTCAAACATACAAAAAACAACTAGCAGTCAGCGGCTAACAATTGAGGGACTGAAATTTAGGAGCTAAACAACACGAACTATTAATTTTATGATGGCCCTTCATTTCCTTTAAAGCTTATGTGGTCCACAGCAACACAGGTTTCACTCATAATAGCAAATAAACATTTAGCACTGTGGATGCAGTCACAAGCATTGAGATAATTTTGTTATAAATAAATTCGAATATGCATAGATATATCTCTCTTTTATCATATTATCACAAAGCATGTGTACATTTTATGTGAAAATCATCTTTTCATTAGAGAGTTAATTCTGCAAAACTGAATATCTTTCTTTTCTCATTCAATTATTTTATTTATTTGACACTAATGTTAGGCACCTATCATGTGCCAGGCTCTGAGGACAAAAATAAATAAGTAAATAAAAAATAAACAGAAAAGACTAATCCTTGAATTCAACAACTTTATAGTAGGGATACAGTTAATTAGGCAGAGGGAAATCATACAATTATAATTGTCTTAAAAGGATATGCCAGTAACTGAGAAAAGTTAACAAGTGGTCTTAAATTTCTCATTCTCCTGGCTAGCAGCTGAGGACAGCAACACCTCTTGGCGAACAACAATAGCTCTTAGAAGAAATAAGCAAGCAGACAGCAAGAAAGAAGATCTACACTTGATAATTAAGCATCCTTTGCTCCCTAGTGTTGGAAAATATGTATGAGGTTGTACCTCCGCTACAGCTATTTGGTATCTCAAATGTGAAAAAAAGACATCTTTTTGACTTTGGGAGAAACTATTCTTACATGCAGACAATGACAGGGAAACATGGAAGTACTTAGTCTGAAAAATGTATTCTGTGAAATACTCAGCAAGTTTGAAAATGTGTGTAGTATAAAAATGTCTATTATGAGTTATTTGACAGCTATCTTAACACTGATACAGAAAATTAGTTAAAATCCATAGCTTCCAATCTACTACAATTAAAATTCCCAACAGAAGTTAGAAGATTTGGATTTTAAACCCAAGTTTATTATCAAACTCCCTTCTAATATTTGGTAATTTTTTTAACCTTTTTGGTCTCAAGTCTTCTAATTTTCTGAATTCTAGATTATTATTAAGAAATAATGAGGCCTAGATTCCATAGCTAATATAAGAATGTTTCTGTAAAGATTTGATTACAAAGCCAGTTTTGGAAAGATTTGGTCAATAGTAATAAAGAACCAATGTATCTGATAAAAACATTTTAACTATACCCAAATTCAGAACTTGCCCAAAAACAAGCCTGGAGCCAGGATGAAATCAGGAATTGATACTGTCCAAATTATAATACTTATGAAAATAACTTATCTTTACTAAAATAAGTGGTTGTTAGACTTTAACGTGCATCAGAATCACATAGAGGCTGGTTTAAACACAGATTGCTGGAGACCGTTGTCAGAAATTTTGATTCAGGCCGGTAGGGATGGAGACAGACTGGGAACTAACAAGTTCCCAGGGGTAATGATGTTAATGGTCCAGGATCCACACTTGAGAACCACTGAGTATTATTGGTAGATTCTCAACTTACTTTGTGCAATTAGAAACAAACAAACAAAAAAACTTAGAATACAATTATTATTTGATTTTCTCTATATATATCTATTTGAATACAGGTACATGCCATATATACATATAGATATACTATATATGTAAGTATACATATTTGTGTTTATAATTTTATATATTGTACTTATTTGTTTCAATTTTAACCACTCAGGGACCAATTCCTCTGAGGTTAAAAAATACACCTTCAGTTAATGTTTGTTGTTAATTAAAATAATTCATGAATGTAAGGGTCATAAGAGATACTTGCTTTCAATGACATGGAACTGCCATGAGATGCCATTCAGTGAGTCAAGAAAACACCAATTCTTATTTCTCATACCGAGAGTTTAAATATAACTTGACTACCTGAAAATATCAATCAGATGGAAGATGAGAAAATTTAAATGCTAGTATTTATGTTTCTGACCTTGGGAATTTCATTTTTTCATAAATCCAATCACCTCTATGCCGATCTAAAAGGCGTGACTTTTAAAGTAACATTGAAATAAACCATTTGTCAAAATGGATCATCTATTAATGATCATTCTGTTAATGACGTTAGAACCTTCAAAGTTTTGTGCATAGAGTTTTTATAGAATGAGACACTCATGTATTGGCTTATTGACATAACAAAATGTTTAATATAATTACAAATTTAGAGTAAGTGCCCAAATTTAGTCATTTTTAAAATTTTTCCTGAGCACTGGCTTAAAAAATCTTATGCTTTAAATTTGTTTGCATGTTTGTGCATGTATTTCATATATGAAGTATATATCCATGCATTTACATAATTATACAAACAAATGAAAACAAAAAATAAAAAACATATTTGAAAATCTAAGAAGTCCATTTAGATTGTAATATAAAACAATGTGTCAGAAGTATCTCCTACCTTTCTAATTTTCTTATGTTTGTACCTTGTCTTATTTTTCATATCAGTAGCTGTGATTTATCCATTTAACATTTTTATGATATTTCTTTTTTTGTCATTTATTATATCAGCATATATTGGGGGAATATTTTCTTTGGTCTTTTTTTTTTAATTGACTAGATTTCATCTCTGTTTGTTAAAGAGAACCAGCTGTTTTCTTGAAAGATAATTTTCTGAAGCTGTTGTGTGCCATAATTACACTGCAATTACACAGCAATATTCATAAAAGCAGATGAGGATTCTATGTGTCCTTTTACCTCATTAGAAGTTGCAAAAATGATAGATGCAGCCATCCTAGTTTGACTATTGCCCTCTATTGGCAAAATCAATTTTTGGCATAATCCAAAAGATAGCAGCAATAAAAACAGATATAGACTTTGCTTGTGTGCTTTTGCTTTGTTTCATTTTCAAACAACAGTAGTATATTGGGTCACAAGTTAACATCATCAAATATTTCAAAAACTTTTTTTTTTTTTTTACAATTACAATTTAAAACCTAGCTACTTAAAATTACTTAAACTAGTGTTGTGTGAATTGGGGCTTTTTTCCAGCACCAAACTGCATAGCGCTAATATTTTTTTTTTTTTTTTTTTTTTTTTTGAGAGGGAGTCTTGTGCTGTCGCCCGGGCTGGAGTGCAGTGGCTGGATCTCAGCTCACTGCAAGCTCCGCCTCCCGGGTTTACGCCATTCTCCTGCCTCAGCCTCCCGAGTAGCTGGGACTACAGGCGCCCGCCACCTCGCCCGGCTATTTTTTGTATTTTTTAGTAGAGACGGGGTTTCACTGCGTTAGCCAGGATGGTCTCCATCTCCTGACCTCGTGATCCGCCCGTCTCGGCCTCCCAAAGTGCTGGGATTACAGGCTTGAGCCACCGCGCCCGGCCAATATTTTCTTCCTCACTGGAAATCTACTTGATCATATCCATCTTTTCAGTAGAGAATCAGTTGGATCTTTTCCTTGTTCCCAGCATGAATCCTCCTCTTTGAAGCAATACTCTCCAAGAAAATTGAGATTTTTTTTTTTTTTTTTTTTTTTTTTTCCTGAGACAGAGTCTAACTCTGTCACCCAAGCTGGAGTGCAGTGGCATGATCTCAGCTCACTGCAACCTCTGCCTCCCAGGTTCAAGCAATTCTCCTACCTCAACCTCCTGAATAGCTGGGACTACAGGTACCCGCCACTACGCCCGGATAATTTTTGTATTTTTAGTAGAGATAGGGTTTTGCCATATTGACCAGGCTGGTCTCGAGCTCCTGACCTTGTGATCCCCCCACCTTAGCCTTCCAAAGTGCTGGGGTTACAGTGGTGAGCCACTGTGCCCTGCTGAAAATTGACATTTTTAAGTCTCTCACTATTTCCAAAATCAGCAATTAATCATACCTTTATTATCACTGTGACAAATAAATATTTGGTCATCTGAGGAAGAAAAATTCAGTTCAAATAAACTGCTGAGAGAAAGAATTTTTATTTTAGGACGGGCAATAATATTTTCCATATTATGATTGAGAAAGAAGATGTGAGAAAACCAGCTTCACAAAGCAGCTGAAACTATCTTGAGTGTTGCATTTAATGTGAGTTCTATGGTGGGAAAGGTGCACATGTACAAATAAACATCATCTTTCATGGATCTTTGATTCTGACTGGCAGATGGGGAATATAGTATTTTAATAACTTTTATTTTGGCAGAAGTAGAAGGAAGTAATCTAGTTTTGTAACCAGTTGGGCAACCAGAAAAAACAAATCTTCTGTGAGTCCTTTTATGACCTTCTAGGAATGAGAACTTTTGAAAGACTTGAACATTTTTAAAAGTAAAAATAAGTTTTTTTTCTAAATTTCACTTTTCACACTTATACCAGGTAGACTGCTGTCTTCCCATGTGACATTCTTAACATAATTATCGGCTGTGCAGCAAACTTAGATAAGTTTAGTTGCAAAGTTTCTGGATTGATGTCAAATTTAGGAGTTGAGAGAATTAAAATTAGTTCATTTCTTTGCCAACACTAACATAAATCTTGGAGCACACTTCCTCAGATGCACTAAAATGGTGACAGCTTAGTTAACCACTGGGGAAGTTTTCTGTATGAGAGCTCATATTCATTTAACAACCTCAGCTTAGCATGATCCCACCTCAGTTGCCCCTTCCTTTGGGTAATTAATAACATCATTGGCTTTTTTGAGAAGAGGATTTATCTCACAAAACAAACAAATTTCAGGCAGAACCTATCATGCTACAGAAAAGAAAAAGAAAAATTGTATGCCTAGAATGTCATGTCTTGTTTTTTGTTCAACTCTTTTGCCAAATGTCTGTTTGCAACTACACAGTATTTTTGAAGTGGAACATAACTGCATAATTGACAGGCTTTTTTTTTTCCTAGCAATTTCAGTCACTGACTGCAAACCGCTGTTGATTAGTCTTTAACAGTTGACAAAACTATGTGCACATTCAGAAAATAACCTGACAAGTACCTCGTAATATATAGAATTGGACTCTTTATTATTTAACCTGTTAGTAGAGAGAAAAAAAATCCCTTTCCTCTCGCTTTCAACTACTTCACTGGCTTATTTTCTTAATGCTAATATTTCTAATCCACATTTCAAGGATTTTTATTTATTCCTGATCACTGTTTCTCTTTATATATTGATATTATGATTAACCAAAAATGTCTCTTGAAAAATATATAATTATTCATTCATAAATAAATATGTATTGAGTACTTACTGTGAGTCAGGCACCATTATACACGCTGTGGATATACCCCTGCACAAAACAGAAAAGACTTCCTGTCCACAGAGAACTTACTTTCTACTGGAGGTGGTCAGAAAATAAATACTTAAGCATTAAATCCTTACCATGTCAAGTGGTTCTAGCTCTTATAAGGAAAAATTAAAGCAGAGGATATCTGTTAGGACTCAAGCAAGAAAGCAGAACCACTATGAATGATATAGAATCCAGGAGCTTATAATAGGAACTTAACACAATAATTGACCTCATGGAATTGCAGAAGCTGATAAAGAATCTGTTCAAGCCTGCTGCCTTTGCATCTGGTGGTGGGCCTGAAGTTTCTGTTGGTCTTCAGTGCTAGCAGTTGAAGAAAATGTGGATTTGAAGCAGGAGGGAGCAAGGACACACTGGAACTCAAAAGAACATACCAGAATTAGAGTTTGTCTCTCAGTGCCTTCAGCCCTGATCACCAGCAGGAGATCACCAGCTGGAGAAGGTCACACTCTTCTCCATGGAACTGTACTCCTGTCTGGCCCAGGACACAAGGAAAATCTAAAAGTCATAGTGACAGGGTAGAAGTCGGGGAGCTAGCTTCAGTGGCCCTGTTTTCTTCTGCAGACAAACAAGATGAGGCAGGGCTATATGAAAAAGGGGTGACAGCCTTTATACTTATAAGGACTGTGTTGCACCACACACAGACCTCACAAATCTCACAAAAATTTCTCTGAGTCCAACCCAAACTCAAAATCATACAGGTAAGGGAATTCTGGGAGGTGTAGCCCTAGTTTAGCTGAATTGATATAGTATAATCCAAAATCACATGTAGGCAGTGATGTCAAGTAGGCAGGTGAGTTTATGAATGTGAACTGTAGCAAAATTGTCTACCTGAACATATAAATGTAGCAGTCTTTAGCATAGAGATAATCTTCTAAGCTATAAGACTGGTTGAGATCATCTATAGTGAGTTGACAATGACAAAAATAATAGAGTCCTTTGTGATATTTCAATGTTTGGCAGTCAGGGAGCTATGAAGGAATTGGTAAAGAGACTCAGAATGGTAACTGAATGGATAAGTGGAAAAATCTGAGAGTAGCTTCAGAAAATAAGAGAAAAAATATGTTTCAAAAAGGAAGGAGAAAGAGAACTTCTTCCAACTGTTGATGATGGGCTGAGTAAAATGAGGGCTGGGCTGGACATCATGATCGGGCAATGTGAAGTTCATTGGTGGTTTCATAAATGCTCCTTCTGCATATGCTAAAACTGGTTAGGTTGGGTTCAAGAGAGAATGGAAGAAAAGGTAAGTCAAACAGAATTCATAGTCAAGTATTTTGAGGACTTGCTTTTGGTAAAACAAAAGAGAGAAATGAAATAGCAGAGAGAGAAATGGGACCAAAGATTTTGTCTGTATGTCTGTTTTGAGATTGGATAGTTGCATTAAATTGCAATGTTTGCATATTAATGAGGATTTACCAGTAAAGAGAAAAAACATTGATGACATGCAAGAGATGAAGACAATTTTAATGGTAGGATTATTTATTCTAAAAGAATTTTTATGTCAAATGTATAATATTGAGGAAAACAGCATGCATGTTTTAAAAAAAGTAAATTTAGTTTATGTCAGTATTATTTCCAATCCTGGGGGAAACCAGAGAGATATTAAGAGACAGAGACAGAGGGGGAGAGAGACAAAGAGAGAGAGAGAGAGGGAGAGAAGGAGAGAGAGCGAAAAAGACACATGGGGGTGAAGGAGAAGGAGGGGGAAAAAGAGAGACAGCATTTAAATGGTGACAATGATGAAGTGCTGAGAAATTCTGTCATGAAAGAGATATTTGGGGGAAGAAGGGTGTCTTATCGAAGAAAAACCAACTGGAGAAAAGGAAGCCTAATAGACAACTTCAATATATGAGGACTGGTACATGGGAAGGAGTACGTGATATGGATACACAGAGAATGAAGCAACCAAAAGTAGGAATCTGAAGAGTGGTGGTAAAAGAAATACCTAGTGATGAGTTAGAGCTCTCTTTTTAGAGCTCTACTATATACTATATACTATATACTATATACTATATACTATATACTATATACTATATTGCAGCCCTGTACTTCTATCATAATTTGTTTTCTTTTTATTTTTTTTTTACACAAAGTTCAGGCTTTATTTTTTTACCTTTCCTCAGATAACTATCATGCTAGTACTCTAAGTTGTTTTTCCCTGTCTCCTTCCACATCTCACATGACTGTCGAAGTTTGTTTTTGGAAGCGCTGCTCTTATTTTACCATCATTCTGCTACATACTTTTCAGAAAATTTTCTTCCTTTACACCAGAGTCAACAAACTTCTTCTTAAAGGGCTAGATTGTAAAGGTTTTAGGCTGGTGGGCCATATGTCACTGTGACTACTACTAACCTTTAATGCTAGAACCCAACAGCAGCTTAGACAATAGATAAATGAATGGGGTGTCTGTGTTCCAATAAAAATTTAATTAAAAACTGGAGACAATCCACTGGCCATGATTAAACCCTAATTTAATCAATAAAAATTCAAATGACATAGATTCTTATTAAGGCATCGTCATCGGCCAATTTATCTTTTCAACATTACCATTTTACTGCAATATGAAACAATACACAATCACTGATATGAACACCATTTCAAAGACCTGCTGAAATCTATCTCAAATGCAGGATTAGAAATTCTTTACTATTACATAGAATTGACGGGTATCTATTTTTTTTTCAAAATTGTACAGACATACCATAATAGAAGGATAGTAACAGTCAACATAAAAATCTCCTGTCATTCACATATTGTAGTGCTATTAATATCACCAAAGAAAGACATTTCATATGTAAACACGATATTCCTGGTGTGAAATATATTTGTCCTTGATACGTTGAATTCACAATAAAGAAAAAATAATTAGCAGAGCATGGTGGCTCATGCTTGTAATCTTAGCATTTTGGGAGGCCAAAGCTGGAGAATCACTTGAACTCAGGAGTTTGAGACCAGCCTGGGCAATGTGGCATGATCTCATGTCTACAAAAAAAAATTAACAATAAAAAATAAACTAGCTGGGCATGGTGGCATGTGCCTGTAGTCTCAGCTACTCAGGAGGCTGAGATGGGAGGAATGCTTGAATCAGGAGTCTGAGGCTGCAGTAAGCTATAATTGTGCCACTGTACTCCAGCCTGGGCAACAGACCAAAATTCTGACTCAAATTAAAAAAAAAAGAAAGAAGAAGGAGAAGGAGAAGGAGAAGAAAGAAGAAGAAGAAGAAGAAGAAGAAGAAGAAGAAGAAGAAGAAGAAGAAGAAGAAGAAGAAGAAGAAGAAGAAGAAGAAGAAGAAGAAGAAGAAGAAGGAAGAAGAAGAAGAAGAAGAAGAAGAAGAGGAGGAAGAAATGTCCCCTCTAGGAGTGTGTGCATGTTTGTATATGTGTGTGTGTAAGCATATTTGTGGTTGGGAAATATTATGGCTCATTAGAGACAATGAGGATTTTTGTAATTGTAGAGACCAAAGCTAGAATCATAATTCTATTACTCTAATTATTTGTGATCTTGGCCAAGTTATTAATCATCATTTAACTTTAGTTTTCTCTCTATGAAATAATATTGTTTTAAAGATTACCTGAAGGAATGAATGAATTTATTTTATATGTATTTTGTTAGTTGCATAGTGCATATTATATAATAGATAAATAAATGATATTAATTATATATAGTCAAATGATAAGCATGAACCTTAAAAACGCTGACTTTTATAAAACTTTTATTCAGTGTTTTGATACCATGATTATGTGTAGTATGACTAATCATGTTGAAATCTTTCAAAAATCTTTTCTCAATATGTAATACACTTATCATTAAATATTCTCTTTGGATATTTAGTGACAAATTTATTCTCTGTCTGAAACCTGTACATCAGCTGTTCCTTTGCTATTATTTCCTCTGTTAATCAGGGTAATTAATACAAGCTGCCGAAACATGCAAATGTCATAATGCCAGTGACTTTAAACAGCCAATAGGATTCTTCTTGCACAGCTTTCCTCCAATCAGCAACCAGGAACCCTGGGTGACCCCATCTTGCAATCCTGCCATCTCAGAATGCTTCATTTTCAGTCAAATGGACAGGAAAAAGCACACGGTAAAACCACACTGCTGTTGATTGTTTTAGATTTGATATGATGTATCATTTCCCCTCATCTTCTTGAAACTCAGTTACACAATACCAAAGTGTCTACTAGGAAAGCAAAGAAATGTAGTCTTATTGTGTGTCCAGTAAAAGAGAGTTAAGAACACTTAGAATTTGTTATAAAAATGATACATATGTTGAAAATAAAATGTACAAAAGTAAGGAAAACTCATTATAACATAATAGTTGGAAACTTTGTCAAATAAATATGTGAAATTCAGACAGCTGTGTAATCTTGAAGTCTTAAATTTTATAGACAAAAGATTTACAAAATTATTCACACCGAAAAAAAAATGGACTAAAGTAAAAAGCATTTCATTAAAAACCTTACAACATAGAACTAACGTAAATATACTTAGAAATCATTCTGTATTAGATTAATTGGGATAGATTCCTAAAAGGCCCAATGGGTCACTTATAGGTCTTTCTGCATACACTTTCATTAAAATATTCTTTAATATTAGTTCTTGATCTCAATATTCTTGATACATTTCTGCTAATTATAAACTACCAATGCCCCAATACAAAAGAGTTTGAGATTATTAGCTTCTTAGTCGTTGAACATGTTTGAAGCTAGCTCTGTGGTCTTTCCTTTAGCCTCAGAATATGACCTTTTAGTCTAATGTCCCTTGCAACAGTAACTGATGGAATTTTTAGAAGTGTACAGGATCTAACTTAAATTCTATGTACCAACACCAAATTTGTAACTTAATGCACATATTGGGTTCATTTAATAATCTAATTGACAGATGTATGTTCTCTAGAGAGTAGAAATTAATCATGTACCCCTATGGGACTGTGATAAGCAAGGTATAAAATCTGAAAAGGGCTCTGAACCATGGCTTTCCTGAACTGAGTTGGTCCACATCATTCGGTATCATCTCTCATGACCTTTCACATTTCATGTGAAATGACAAGTTATTTGGAAACTGAGCCTGAGTGACAAGAGACCGTTTCTATCTTATTATTGTACATGACAATTTACCCATCCTCTATTTTTTCCAGAATCTAAGTGAGCATGGTGTTGGGTAAAGCCTGCTGTCTCTTGTGATTTTGAATGCAATATTATTCCTCCTGGTTGAACAGAGTGCTTAGTGAACAGGTCAGTAGGCACAAAAAACAACAAGCAAGATAAAAAAAAAGTAGCATATAGTATCAAGGGCTAAAGAGAACAAACACAGCAGGGAAAGGGAATATGGGAAGTCACAGTGGGGCATTAAACTTTTAGAAGGTAAACAGCAAAAGCCACACTAACAAGAAAGACCTAAAAACAATGAGAGAACAAGCCATGTAAATTGCTGAGAAATTTTTCTGGACAAACACAACACAAAGTACAAAGGCCCTAAGGTGGGACCTTGTCTCCTGCTTTTTTGCTTTTGCCTTTTGCCCCTGCTGCTGTTCTTTACTGTCCCAATGCAGTCAGTAGATAATTCTTTAAACGACTGAGAGCAGAGGATTTTTTTTTTTTTTTTAAGTTTAGGAAACTTCAGTGGAGTTCAGGGAAGAGCCATGACTTTAACTCTTGGTAGGTTTTTAACTTGACACAAAACACAAGGCCCTTAGATATTCAGTTCTAAAGACATGAGATTTATGTTACATCTAAACGTTGAAAAAATTCACATTAATTTTACAACAGTCATATGAATAATGTTCATAAACCATTCATCTATAAAACAGTGATTTTCTCTTCAATAGTAGCATCATACTCATCCGTAGTAGCAAGTAGTTGTTTGAACTTCTCTTAGCCCACGTATTAATTACCAAGCAATGATATTAAAAATGTGATGGTATATATGAAAGCATTGACTCTAGAGACTTTTTATCCAGGAGCGAAAGCAAAATTAAGTTAACTTCTTAGTCATTTGCATGATGTAGATTTTTAGATCATGTAGGCAAGTCTTTAGGCACCAACAAATGAAATAAAGAAAAAATGGATTCACTGAATAATAGTACATTTCATTTAGAATAATTGAATTTCATTTATACTTGACTGATTTTTTAGGTTTGTTCTGACCTCATTTTTGCCCTTAGACTCTGTATTAGCTTCCAGTTGGTACTGTCACAAATTACTGCAAACTTAGTGTCTTAAAACAACACAAAATTATAATCTTTTATTTCTAGAGGTGAGACGTCCAAAAATGGGTTTTGCTGGGCTAAAATCAAGGTGTTGGGAGAGCTGCTTTGCAACCCTTGTTGGGAGTGATAGGGGAAAATCAGTTTTCTTGCTTTTTCCTCTTTTTTAGAAGCTGCTTGCTTTCCTTGCCTCATCATCTCTATTTCTCTACATTCAAAACTAGCGGGATCAGGCTACATCATATTCATGCTGCTATCTCTCTGGTTTTCTTTCTTCTGTCTTCCGCGTTTTTTTTTTTTTTCACAATTGTTTATAGCAGTTATATTCATAATAGCCCAAAACTGCAAACAACCAGAATATCCATCAACTGATGAATAAATTGTTGTATATCTATGTAAGAAATACTACCCATAAATAAAACAGTAATAAAATACCGATAAATTCAACAGGATGCTTAGACCTCAAAAGCATTATGCAACATGAAAGAAGCCAGATACAAAAATGGTACAATGTATAAAACTCTCTGGAAAAGGAAAAGTTCTGGCTCTCGGCAGCACTGATTGACATAATCTTACTTGCTCTTTATTATATGAAGGAAGACTCTTTTCATTATTTTTGTTAGATTTATAAAAATTAAAGGGAAAAAACTATAGGGAGAGAAATTGGGTCACTAATTGACAGGAGGTGGGGATAGGGGCAGGAAATTTATTGAAAAGAAGAACAGGGAGACTTCCTGAGGTTAGGGAAATATTCTTTATCTTGATTGTGGTAGTGGTTAGAGAACTACACACATTTACCAAAACTTATTAAACTCTATTCTTTAAAAGGATGAATTTGACTATGTGCACATTTTGTTAAAGTAAGCTTGACTTTTAAAAAATATTAAACATAGCGGTCTTAAATGAAGGCCATTAAATTGCTGCAACAGATAATATTAAATCAACATTTTCAAAAATAGAAGGTATGGTCAATCCCTATGTCCTAACCAAAAATATTATTGATAATAACATTTTAATTCATCCGTTTTCAATTTCTCTTGTGTGTATGCCTATATATTATCATGTAATATATTAACACATGAGTACATGTGTATAATTTACACACAAATAACTGGCTCTGTAAAGGATATGCATGCAAAAATTTTGTATAAACTTAAGGCATGCACAATCAGATATTTTGGATATCCCTCATAGTTACTTCCAATTTTCTTTATTTTAATAAATAATTCTCAAACTAATATCTCTGTGCTTGGAGGTTTTATCATCATTTTGGATTTTTTTTATATCTATAATTTTTATTTAGAAAGATGAGAGGAACCGGGTGCCAGTTTGGTGCTTTTTGTACATTGACCCAAGACAAGTATTCACGGCTGCATTTGAAGAGCATGTCCTTTTCTTTTCTTTTCTTTTTTCTATTATAGTTTATGTTCTAGGGTACATGTGCACAACGTGCAGGTTTGTTACATATGTATACATGTGCCATGTTGGTGTGCTGTACCCATTAACTCGTCATTTACATTAGGTATATCTCCTAATGCTATTCCTCCCCCCTCCCCCCACCCTACAACAGGCCCCGGTGTGTGATGTTCCCCACGCTGTGTCCAACTGTTCTCCTAGTTCAATTCCCACCTATGAGTGAGAACATGCGGTGTTTGTTTTTCTGTTTTTGCGATAGTTTGCTGAGAATGATGATTTTCAGCTGCATCCATGTCTCTACAAAGGACATGAACTCATCCTTTTTTATGGCTGCATAGTATTCCATGGTGTATATGTGCCACATTTTCTTAATCCAGTCTATCATTGATGGACATTTGGGTTGGTTCCAAGTCTTTGTTATTGTGAATAGTGCCGCAATAAACATACGTGTGCATGTGTCTTTATAGCAGCCTGATTTATAATCCTTTGGGTATATACCCAGTAATGGGATGGCTGGGTCAAATGGTATTTCTAGTTCTAGATCCTTGAGGAATCGCCACACTGTCTTCCACAATGGTTGAACTAGTTTACAGTCCCACCAACAGTGTAAAAGTGTTCCTATTTCTCCACATCCTCTCCAGCACCTGTTGTTTCCTGACTTTTTAATGATTGCCATTCTCATTATAGTGTGAGATGGTATCTCATTGTGGTTTTGATTTGCATTTCTCTGATGGCTAGTGATGATGAGCATTTTTTTATGTGTCTGTTGGCTGGATGAATGTCTTCTTTTGAGAAGTGTCTGTTCATTTCCTTTGCCTACTTTTTGATGGGGTTGTTTTTTCTTGTAAATTTGTTTGAGTTCTTTGTAGGTTCTGGATATTAGTCCTTTGTCAGATAAGTAGATTGCAAAAATGTTCTCCCATTCTGTAGGTTGCCTGTTCACTCTGATGGTAGTTTCTTTTGCTGTGCAGAAGCTCTTCAGTTTAATTAGATCCTATTTGTCAATTTTGGCTTTTGTTGCCATTGCTTTTGGTGTTTTAGACATGAAGTCTTTGCCCATGCCTGTGTCCTGAATGGTATTGCCAAGGTTTTCTTCTAGGCTTTTTATGGTTTTAGATCTAACATTTAAGTTTCTAATTCATCTTGAATTAATTTTTGTATAAGGAGTAAGGAAGGGATCCAGTTTCAGCTTTCTACTTATGGCTAGCCAGTTTTTCCAGCACCATTTATTAAATAGGGAATCATTTCCCCATTTCTTGTTTTTGTCAGGTTTGTTAAAGATCAGATGGTTGTAGATGTGTGGCATTATTTCTGAGGACTCTGTTCTGTTCCATTGGTCTATATCTCTGTTTTGGTTACTATAGCCTTGTAGTATAGTTTGAAGTCAGGTAGCGTGATGCCTCCAACTTTGTTCTTTTGACTTAGGATTGTCTTGGCAATGCAGGCTCTTTTTTGGTTCCGTATGAACTTTAAAGTAGTGTTTCCAATTCTGTGAAGAAAGTAATTGGTATCTTAATTGGGATGGCATATAAACAGAGCCAAAGACAAAAACCACATGATTATCTCCATAGATGCAGAAAAGGCCTTTGACAAAATTCAACAGCCCTTTGACAAAATTCAACAGCCCTTCATGCTAGAAACTCTCAATAAATTCGGTATTGATGGAATGTATCTCAAAATAATAAGAGCTATTTATGACAGACCCACAGCCAATATCATACTGAATGGGCAAAAACTGGAAGCATTCCCCTTAAAAACTGGCACAAGACAGGGATGCCCTCTCTCACCACTCCTATTCAACATAGTGTTGGAAGTTCTGGTCAGGGCAATCAGGCAAGAGAAAGAAATAAATGGTATTCAATTAGGAAAATAAGAAGTCAAATTGTCCCTGTTTGCAGATGACATGATTGTATATTTAGAAAACCCCATCGTCTCAGTCCAAAATCTCCTTAAGCTGATAAGCAACTTCAGCAAAGTCTCAGGATACAAAATCAATGTGCAAAAATCACAAGCATCCTTATACACCAATAACAAACAGAGAGCCAAATCATGAATCAACTCCCATTCACAATTGCTTCAAAGAGAATAAAATACCTAGGAATCCAACTTACAAGGGATGTGAAGGACCTCTTCAAGGAGAACTATAAACCACTGCTCAATGAAATAATAGACGACACAAACAAATGGAAGAACATTCCATGCTCATGGATAGGAAGAATCAATATCATGAAAATGGCCATACTGCCCAAGGTAATTTATAGATTCAGTATAAAGACTCTTAAGATTACTTTGAGCCATTATTTGCATGGTCCAGGATAATCTCCCCACCTTAAGGTCAGTTGATTAACAACCTAATTCCATCAGTAACTTTAATTCTTCTTTGGATGTATGTTAACAGAGTCACAAGTTCCAGGGATTAGGATGTGGAGATCTTTGAAGGAGCCATTTTTGTTGCCTACCATAGCATAGTCACCTTGATTCAAGCAGTACTTGATAAATAAAACACTATGCTTCCATTTGCTATCTGATAGTGTGATTTTTGAAATATATACTTGATCTTTGATACATACCCCTTTCCTGTTATACGACTTCCAAAATTCTTATAATCTCCAGGCTGGGCATGGTGGCTCACGCCTGTTATCCCAGCACTTTGGGAGGTCAAGTTGGGTGGATCACCTGAGATCAGGAGCTTGATACCAGCCTGGCCAACATGGCGAAACCCCATTTCCACTAAAAATACAAAAATTAGCCAGCCATGGTAGCAGGCACCTGTAACCCCAGTTACTCCAGAGGCTGAGGCAGGAGAATCACTTGAACCCAGGAGGTGGAGGTTGCAGTGAGCCAAGATGGTGCCACTGTACTCCAGTCTGGGTAATAGAGTGAGATTCCATCTCAAAAAAAAAAAAAAATCCTTATAATCTCCAATGTTATGTTTGCTTGTATGCTAATGAGTTGACTGATGTCTGGCAGCCCCTAGGTAGTTTCAGGATGGGGGCTGTTCACAAGAAAGACCAATGCCTGATTAGAAGGTTAGGACTTTCAAGCACTGCTCACCTACCCCTTGGGAGAGAAAAGGAAAGAGAGACTGAAGGTTAAATTGATCACCAGTGGCCAGTGGTTTAACCAAGCATGCGTATTTAATGAAGCCTCCATAAGAATCCAAAAGGACAGAATTGGAGGACTTCCTGATAGCTAACTACATTAAGATTCTTGGAAGATGGCTAGTTCCTTCCACATGCCTTGCTTATTATGCATTTTTCTATCTGTATCCTGTGCAATATTCTTTATAACAAACCAGTAAACATCAACTATTTCCCTGAGTTCTGTGAATGACTCTAGCAAATCAAACAAACCCCAGGAGGGGTCATGGAAACCCTGATTTATAGTTCGTCAGTCAGAACCACAACAAAAACAATCTGGGGCTTGAGATTGGCATCAGAAGTAGGAGGCAGTCTGGTGGGGTTGAGTCCTCAACCTGTGTGATCTGACAGTACCTCTAGATAGATAGTATTGGAATTGAATTGGAGGACACCCAGTTGGCGTCCACTGCAGAATCAATGGCTTGTTTGGCGGATGGGGAAAAAAAAATCCCACAAATTTGGTCATAGAAATCACTGTATTAATAGTCGTGGAGAAGTTATGTTCATGTCCTTTGCCTGCTTTTTAATGAGGTTGATAATTTTTCTCCTGTACATTTCTTTAAGTTACTTATAGGCACTGGATATTAGACCTTTGTTAGATGCATAGTTTCCAAAATATTTCTCTGTAGATTGTTTACTCTGTTGAGTAATTCTCTGTAGATTCTATAGATTGTTTACTCTGTAGATTCTATAGATTGTTTACTCTGTTTCTTTTGCAGTGCAAAAGAATTAGAATTTAATTAGTTTGAGAATTGAGTTTAATTATATGCCACTTGTCAATTTTTGCTTTTGTTGTGATTTCTTTTGGTGTTTTTGTTATTAAATCTTTGCCCATTCCTGTGTCTAGAGTGGTATTGCCTAGATTGTCTTCCAGGGTTTTTTTACTTTCTCCTTTATATTTGTTTTTAATCCATCTTGAATTGGTTTTTGTGTATGGTGTAAGGAAGGGGTCCAGCTTCAATCTTCTGCATATGGCTAGCCAGTTTATCCCAGCACCATTTATTGAACAGGGACTCTTTTTCCCATTGATTGTTCTTATCAGGTTTGTCAAAGATCAGATAGTCACAGATGTGGGGTTTATTTCTGGGATCTCTATTCTGTTCCATTGATCTATGTGCCTGTTTTTGTACCACTACCATGCTTTGTTACTGTAGTCCTTTAGTATAAATTTGGGTAACGTGATACCTTCAACTTTGTTCTTTTTGCTTAGAGTTGCCCTGGCTATTCAGGCTCTTTTTTGGTTCCATACAAATTTTAATATAGTTTTTTCTAGTTATGTGAAAAATGGCATTGGTAGCTTTATAGGAATAATATTAAATCTGAAAATTGCTTTGGGCAGTATAGCCAGGTTAATGATAATTGATTCTTTCTATCCATGAGCATGGAATTTTGTGTGTATGTGTCTTCTCTGATTTCCTTGAGTGGTGTTTTGTAATTCTCATTGTAGAGATGTATCACCTCCCTGATTACCTGTATTCCTGGGTATTTTATTCTTTTTGTGGCAATTGTGAATGGTATTGCCTTTCTGATTTGGCTCTCAGTTTGACTGCTGTTGTATAGGAATGATAGTGATTTTTGTACATTGATTTTATATCCTGCAACTTTGCTTAATTTATCAGCTGGAGGAGCTTTTGGGCTGAGACTATGGGGTTTTCCAGATATACAACCATGCAAACAGAGGTAGTTTGACTTCCTCCTTTCCTATTTGAATGCTCTTTATTTCTTTCTCTTGCCTGCTTGCTCTGGCTAGGACTTCTGATATTACATTGAATAGGACTGGTGAGAGAGATCATCCTTATCTTTTGCTGGTTTTCAAGGGGAATGCTTCCAGCTTTTGTCCATTCAGTGTGACGTTGGCTGTGGGTTTGTCATAGATGGTTCTTATTATTTTGAGGTAGGTTTCTTCAACACCTAGTTTATTGAGAGTTTTTAACATGAAAAGGTATTGAATTTTATCAAAAGCCTTTTCTGCATCTATTGAGATAATCATGTGTTTTTTATTTTTCATTCTGTTTATGTGATTAATCACATACATTGGTTTGCATATGTTGAAGCAACCTTACATCCATGGATGAAGCCTACTTGATTATGGTGGATTCGCATTTTGACGTGCTGCTGGATTTGGTTTTCAATAATTTTGTTGTGGATTTTTGCATTGATGTTCATCAAGGATATTGGCCTGTAGTTTTCTTTTTTGTTATATCTCTGCTAGCTTTTGCTATCAAGATGATGCTTACCTTATTAAATGAGTTGGGGAGGAGTTCCTCCTCCTCAATTTTTTGGAAAAGTTTCAGTAGGAATGATACCAGTATTCCTTTGAACATTTGGTAGTATTTGGCTATGAATCCATCAGGTCCTCGGCCTTTTTTTTTTTTTTTTTTCTTTGCTTGGTAGTCTATTTATTAGTGATTCAATTCCAGACTTGTTATTGGTCTGTTCAGGGAAACAATTTCTTCCTGGCTAAGTCTTGGGAGGGTGTATGTTTTCAGGAATTTATTCATCTCTTCTAGGTTTTCTAGTTAATGTTCATAGAGGTGTTCATATTTTCTGATGATTGTTTTTATTTCTGTGGGGTCAGTGGTACATTGCCTTTATTATTTCTAATTGTGTTTATTTTGACCTGCTATCTTTTCTTCTTTATCAGTCTAGCCAGTGGCCTATCTTATTATTTTTTTCAAAAAAGAAAATCCTAGATTTGTTAATCTTTCAAATGTTTCTTCATGTCTTAATTTTCTTCAGTTCAGCTCTGGTTAATGTTATTTATCATTTTCTGTTAGCTTTGGGTTTAATTTGTTTTTGCCTCTCTAATTCTTTCAGTTGTGAAATTAGGTTGTTAATTTGAGATCTTCCTAACTTCTTAATGTGGGCATTTAGTGCTATGAATTTCCCTCTGAACACTGCCTTAGATGTGTCCCAGAGATTCTGGTATGTTGTATCTTCATTTTCATTGTTTTTCAATAACTTCTTGATTTCTGCCTTAATTTCATTATTTATCCAAATGTAATTTAGGAGCATATTTTTAATTTCCATTTAATTGCATGGTTTTGAGGGATTTTCATAGTCTTGACTTCTATTTTTATTGTACTGTAGTCCAAGAGTGTGTTTGGTATGGTTTTTGTTCTTTTACATTTGTTGAGAATTGTTTGATGTCCATTTATGTGGTTGATTTTAGAGTATGTGCCATGCAGTGAATAGAAGAATGTATATGTTGTTGTTTTTTGGTGGAAAGTTCTGTAAAGGTCTATAATATCCATTTGGGCCAATGTTGAGTTTGGGTCATGAATATGTTTGTTAATTTTCTGCCTTGATGATCTGCCTAATACTCAGTGGAGTGTTAAAATCTCCCACTATTATTGTGTGAGAGTCTACATCTCTTTGTAGCTCTCTAAGAAGTTGCTTTATGAATTTGGGTGCTCATGTGTTGGGTGCATATATATTTAGGATAGTTAGGTCTTCCTATGGAATTGAATCATTTACCATTATGTAATGCCCTTTTTTGTCTTTGTTGATCTTTGTTATTTATTTATTTATTTATTTATTTATTTATTTATTTAAGATGGAGTCTCACTGTGTTGCCCAGGCTGGAGTGCAGTGGTGCAATTTTGGCTCACTGCAACCTCCATCTTCTGGGTTCAAGCAATTCTCCTGTCTCAGCTTCCTGAGTACCTGGGACTACAGGCGCACACCACCAAGCCTGGCTAATTTTTGTATTTTTAGTAGAGATATGGTTTCACCATATTGGTCAGGCTGGTCTTGAACTCTTCACCTTAGGTGATCCACCCACCTCGGCCTCCCAAAGTGCTGGGATGACAGGCATGAGCCACTGCACCCAGCCAATCTTGGTTGTTTTAAAACCTGTTTTGTCTAAAATTAGAATTGCAACCCCTTATTTTTTTGTTCACCATTTTCGTGGTAGCTTTTCCTCCATCCCATTATTTTGAGCTTATGAGTATCATTACATGTGAGATGGGTCTTTTGAAGACAGTATACACTGGGTCTTGCTTTCTTATGCAGCTTGACACTCTGCTTTTTGAACAGACACTTCTCAAAAGAAGATATACCTGCAGCCAAGAAGCATATTAAAAAAAAAAAAAAAAACAAAACTCAATATCACTGATCGCTGAGATATGCAAACCAAACCACAAGATATCATTTCACTCCAGTGGTAAAGTCTATTATTAAAAAGTCAAAAAATAACCAATGATTGTCAGGTTGTGGAGAAAACAGAACACTTATACACTGTTGGTCAGAGTGTAAATTAAATCAACCATTGTGGAACACAGTATGGCAATTCCTCAAAGAGCTAAAAGCAGAACTACCATTTGACTCACAATCCCATTACTGGGTATATCCCCAGAGTAATATAAATCATTCTACCATAAAGACCACATGCATGTGAATGTTCATTACAGCAGTATTAACAAAAGCAAAGGCATGGAATCAACCTAAATGTCTATCAATGACAGATTGGATTAAGAAGATGTGGTACATATACACTATGGAATATTATGCAGCCATAAAAAAGAATGAGATAATATCTTTTGCAGGAATAGGGATGAAGCTGGAGGTTATTATTCTTAGCAAACTAATACAAGAACAGAAAACCAAATACTGCATGTTCCTCTGAGTGGGAGCTAAGTGATAAGAAGTCATGAACATGAAGAATGAATAACAGAGACTGGGATCTACTTGAGGGAGAAGGGTGCAAGGGAGGAGAGGAGCACAAAAGATAACTATTTGATACTGGGCTTAAAACCTGGGTGATGAAATAATCAGCAACACAAACTCTCATGATATATGTTTACCTATATAAAAAGCCTTCATGTGTACCCCCAAACTTAAAATAAAAGATAAAATAGTTTTAGAATGAGAGCAGAGGGGTATATAAGTTTGTTGTGAAATACTGAGGTCTGTTTCTTATATTACATCATTTTCCTAGTCAATCCACTTAGTGTTACCTAGCTAACATTTTCGTTCTTCATAAAGCAGTGCTATGACCTTCCTGTATGCACTTCTCAAATGTATATTTAATTATTTCTGTCACTTTTTTCCTTCAAACAGAGAGTATACGTTTCAGTAGCAAAACAGCTACCAGTGTGTTAGCCGTAACTGAGTTGCTTGATCATGACACCTCAGGGCAGAGCACTTGGTTTTGGCATCTACAAAATCAACAGATCAAATCTTAGCGCGAATAATGTGCCATGTCTTAAAAGAAACTTTAGGGACTAATTTCCCTTAGTCTCCACATCCTGTATTTTTTTTTTCTGGAATGTTAGAAATTATGATGATTTTAATTGGTCCTAGAAATACTTCCCCCGAAAATGACACAAAAACAAACAAAAAAATTTATTGGACCTAAAGAAAGCACAAAATTTTAAATGACGTAGGCTTGCTTACAATATAAAAACAACTAAGCTTGATATGAGTCTGGATTTTGTAGTTTCATTAGTTGGCTGTCAAAGGATAGATTATAGAAAACTACTGTTGCTTTGAAGATGCTCTGCTTCGCTTCCTTAAAAGTAAGTTATTTTGGTTTATTTATCCCATCCTTGGGCTGACCTACTGCCCACCACACTTGACTGAAGAAAGAGTGTCATTTATAGGGCAAAGGAGGAGGACAGAAATCAATATCTGTCTTAAATGTAAATCATCAAATAGATTGTATATAAATGATAAGGAGAAGGTGAAGGATTTTATTAGTTTTAATCATCGGCTTTAAGTAAACAGTGATTTATCTTACAACCTGAAAACTTGATTTTCAATAATTTGAGATGAGATAGGTTGGGAGTAGTACATCTAGGTAAATGCTATTGATTATTTAACTGCTGAATTATTTTCAACTGAACAAAACCCTTTGCTTAACACAATCAGAAAGTATTTTAAATTATTCAGCAGATAGAAACATAAATTTCCCAAAGAATTCCATCAGTGGTTTGCATGAAGCAAATTTGATGAAACAAAATGCATTATTGTATAGTGTTTCTGTTTTTCAGAGATATTAGTTATATTAATAACTTTTAAATTAATTTCACTTCAGAGGTCTTCTGAAGATAACATAAATATTTTACAGATAACAAACTGAAAACACTTTAAAAAGGACTTAAAAGTACAGAAAAAGATAGGTCAGTTGACAGTAGGGATGTTTTCCCTGGATTCTTTAAAAGTATCTAGAACTCTACTCTCAAAGATGAGAGTTCACCTTTGAACTGCTGTGCCCTCAGTGACCCATCTAACATGCATTTATGTGAGGCACTATGAAAGTACAAAGAAAAATAAAAGGCCTTACTTTTAAAAGTTCAGATCATGGAGAGTGGAGAAAGAAAGAGATGAAAACAAACAATCATATTAGAATCTTACCAATACTATAATGAAAAGCGGGGCACAGAGATGAAGTAACTCAGAGAAGCAAATGGTAACATTTTAGGAGTACACAGCTCAAGTTAAAACACACAATGGAAATTACCATGGGAATTCTTTCCATCCACCCCTCAAAAAATAGCTATACCATGTAACTCTGAAAACATTCTGTACCTGTAATTTAGACTAGGTCAGCAGCACGTGGTCTAAAGGTATGATAGTAAGAACTTTCTAAGCCTGTGCTAATTTGATCAGATGAATTCCAACTGATGACATTGAGTGCGCTGCAAAATATATTTTTAATACGGTGATAGGCTCAAAATCAAACAGACATATCTTTTTTAAAAAGTGTTATGAAGTGTAATTTTTCAAAGGTAAATTGTCCGTTGGAATGTGATTATCACGAGCCTCAGACCCTAAACTGAAAGCGGTCATCAAGGAAAACAATAAGCTCCCTTTAACTGAACTCTAGGGAATGAGTGTTTGTAAAATAAAATCAGACAGCACTAACCAACAAATAAAAGGTTTGTATTCTAAATGATATAGTAATATGGGCCTCAAAGCAAAAGGACTGGTTGTTAAGAGTAAATATATAATAAATATAATAAAAGCTAAAAATGACAAATTTGGACAATCAGACTTTTGATTTTTGTGTGTGTGCTGTACTCTCTCACAACAGAGGAGACTGTGGGCTTAAGTAAAACCTTTGTTAGAATACTGTGCACACTTTACACTACTTTTAATTTTGTTCCATAGTATGTGCAGGTTGTGCACTGCACAACCCTAGAGACACCATTCACTTTGCACAATTCACTTCATAGGATACTTTTCCAGAAGACAGCAGTGAGGTTTCATGTTTCAGCACATCACTGCACTTCAAAAGATGGAAGTAGTGTTTGGAGGAAGGGATGCTTATTTATATTTTGCACACAAGCCCCAAGTTACTCTTCAAAGGAATTTCATAGTATTCGATTAAATGCTACAGGAAATTTTTCCTTTTATTATTTTTGCTTTGATATCAAATTGATAAAAACTTGAAAATAGATTGGAAAATAAAGTGGACAGTTCAGCCTTGACAAGCACACATATCAGAAAAGAGTTTGTCTTAGCACCAAGGGAAATGTGAAAATTGAAACCTCTCCAACCTTTTAATGTGGCATTCACAGAAGAATAATCCAGAGAAAAAATTAAAAAGAAAGAAATAGAGTTAACAATATATATTAGGCAAAAATGTTGCATAAAAATCTTCTGGAAAAGGACACTTCAGAATTTTCTTGTCTTATAAAGACTGTTGCTGAAAAATGCTCAAAATTTTAAAATAGAGTCTATGTTTAAATAATACTATTGTTATATGTATATCATATATAGATGAAACACCATGCAATGTGTCTATCTCCTATGACATACTGTAATACACATTATATGGCATATTATAGGCTTTGTAAGAGTCTTCAACAATGAAATTCTTAATAAAACCAGTATTTCTAACACTATTTTTCCTTACAGTATCTTTTGCCTCCAAAGATCCACCTAGTCGCATCCTGTGGAAGAAATGATGTGTGGAGTTTGTGTTGGAAAGCACTGTTTTCATGAAATTCTACATAAAAGAATACAGATTCTATATGAAAAATCCAGACTTATATTTCATCAAATATATTTGGCTATACTTATTTATATTTAAAGAGTTAAACCTAAGAAAATGTAATGAATATAATTAGGAAGAAGGACATTGACTTGAGAGGTGGAAAGAAAACTATTTTTTATTTTAATCCTTTTGGACTCTTAGCCATCTTTGCCATTAGAGGCTGGGTAAAAGAACTTCCACTTAATTAACTGACATTGTTGATCTGAATTAATGACAAGATTCCTAGCACCTGTTTCCAGCTTTCTCCAGGGAGCCAGTTGAGGGGAAAGGGCAGATTGAGAGAGTCTCAGTAGGGTAACTGAATCCAGGAGGTAGGGAAGAGGCTAATTTCTACTATAAGACCTTCATTAGTCATCTGTTGAATGTCAGTTACTGAGCTTGGAATATTGCTTTAGCAAGAGGTGAAAATACCCTTTTAAAAATAAATCTGCTCAAATGTGCATGACTTAAGTTTCCCTTTAACAAGAAACACACTTAAAATTTCAGCTCGTTCAGTCAAGTAGCAATGAAATAAATGTGAAAGCCAGCAGATTTTGGTCTCAAAAAAATCTCATTGTGCAAAAATTAAGAAAGAGGAAAATCAGTGTTGTTTAAAATGTATTTCAAGACTATCAATATGACAGAGCCCAAATTCTGACACTGATTCTCTTTTTCATTCCTTGTAATTAATTCTACTGATGGTAAGGACACATTCTCTTTCTACAGAACTCTAATTTTTTTAATGCCAAAAGACTGATGCTGTACTCACTTGGTGGAATTAAAAATAACTAAAGATCTAAAAAATATCTCAATTGCCTTCTGTAACCTAAAAATAATTATTGACTATATCTCAATTAAAAAGCAAAACAATGAGAGAGACAGAAATGGTTTATGTCCTCAAGATCTTCCATAGTAAGTGCTCATTGCCATTTTTTTAAAGCACTACTTATTGGCATAGTAAAGACTGCTTGTGTAAAAGAAGTAATTAAATACAAACTTTTGAGGCATCAATATAGGTTTAGCTGTTTAAAGATTATTTGCCTTTACTATGTATAGTCAAAAAAAAAATTATAACTGTTAAATTGTCCAAGGATATTCCCATCTATAATGCCATAGGGAAAAATATAGTGTTTTCAAAAAGTAAATTAAATTCCAGGAAACATATAAATCATAATAGAATAAGATAATTTACAGTAATTTTAGATATCAGTAGAAATAATTAGTATCAAAGTACTTTATTTTGAGATTGCAATATTTGAATAATTTTTAAATCAAAATGTTAATTTAGTTTTGGCCACTGGCAGTAAAGCAAATTAGATATAACAAATTATTTCATACACAAATAAGTAGTATTTACATAAAATTAACATAACAGTTTGCATTCTGTTGCCGATCTGCTTGTAAATGGTAAGGGTAATATAAAAGAGCCTCTTCATTCTTCCCTATAAAATAAGACAGAGAAAATAATAGACTAAATACAAGCTGTGAATTCCTGTGAAGTTCAATTTCTCCTAAGGGCCTATATGGTGCCAATCTGCAGCCGGCTCCTAAAATAAAAATTCCAACATTTAGCTGTGGATCCTGAAAGGGGCCAAAGAAAGGCCATTTTAGTGATAGATACTTCCTGGTCCCTGGTGGAAAAAATGGTAAATAAATTTTGGTGTGAAACATCTTTAAGATAGGCTCCCAGGATTTTTACTGATTAAACAAAGTCATCAAATACCCAAGGGAAAGTCAACATTATTTAGACTAAGCAAATAATATTAAAATCAAATAATATTAAACCTCCACTCCCCCAAAATGAAGATTGAGTGGGACAGCAATGAATGGATTAAATAGCAAATGAGATGCAACTTAAGAGAGAATGAGTTATCTGGAAGATAGAGCAGAGTGACCCAGAAAGTAATACAAAGAATCATTAGATGGAAAAATAAAACGTTTAAGGAGATATGAAGTTGTATTGTATATCTAATCATGGCACCAAAAGAAGAGAAGAGAGAAAATGAGGAGAGGCAAATTTGAACAGAAAATGACATACAAACTGGGCATGGTGGCTCACAACTCTAATTCCAGCACTTGGGGAGACTGAGGTGGAAGGATCGCTTGAGACCAGGAGTTTAAGTCTGGAGTAAGCCATGATCTTGCCACTGCACTCCAATCTGAGTGACAGGGTGAGATCCTGTCTCTTTAGGAAAAAAAAAAAAAAAAGATAATTGAGATTTGTGCGAAAGAACCCATAGATATTGAAGCAAAAGTCAAATTAATAAAATCCATATTAGATACAATTCTGTGAAAGTACAGAATACCGAAGCAAAGAAAAGATTTTAGCAAACTCCAGAGAGAAAATACGGATGAATTTCAAACAAACAAACTACAATAAATTAACAGTTGATTTTTCAAGAGTAGTTAGAAGCCACTGGAATAATAGTTTCATTATAAGAAAACAACTGTCTACTTAGAATTCTGTATCCAGGCCAGGCACGGTGGCTCACACCTGTATTCCCAGCACTTTGGGAGGCCAAGGCGGGCAGATCACCTGAGGTCAGGAGTCAGAGGCCAGCCTAGCCGACAGTGAAACCCCATCTCTACTAAAAATACAAAAATTAGCTAGGCATGGTGGTAGGCACCTGTAATCCCAGCTTCTTGAGAGGCTGAGGTGGGAGAATCGCTGGAACCCAGGAGGCAGAAGTTGCAGGAAGCAGAGACCACGGCAGTGAGTGGAGACCATGCCATCGCACTCCAACCTGGGCAACAAGAGTGAAACTCTTTCTCAGAAAAAAAAAAATAAAAGTGTATCCTGAAAAACATATTTTGAAAAAAGAAAGTTTAAGGCAAACACAAAATTAAAATTAAGAGCTTAGCTTACCAGTAATAACAGATTTAAGAAATTTTTGAATGTTATTCTTGAGGCAGAAATAAAATGATTTCAGAAAAAGATCAGAGATTGAAGTTGAAATATTGAGTGAAGAAATATGTAAGTCTGTAATCTAAACATACCATTGCTGCATAAAATAATAATGACAATGGTTACTAATCTGTAGGATTTTACAACAGTAGAAGGCAGATAAAAACATCAAATGATCATAGCAGGTAAGTTGAGAGACAAGATGATGCTGTTAAAGTGGTCTGAGGTACTTGAACTTTTGGGGAGAGGGCTGTAATAACTTTAGACTTTCTTGAGTTAAAGGCAGTTGTTAAAATTAAAGGCTAACCGATTATTGAAATAATAGAATACAGTATATATATTAAAAAATATATGGGGGGAGTTAAGATTAAAAAATAAAAATCAACATAAAAGTGGCAACAAAAAGTCATAGAAATCAGTAAAACAGAAATAAAATATAACAAATTAGTTGAAAACAATAAATTATAATCAATGTAAATTTGCTATAATAATTACATTTCACAGTAAATCAATAGCTGCAGCTAATGAGCAAATGTGCTAGTTTACAGAAGAATGTCAAGCTAATAAATATGCTAACAGTGATAAAAGAATGAAAGAGAACAGGACATTTCTACGGTGCCAAAGTGGCATCATGACACCACACAGATTAATTTCTGATTACCAGAGGAAAAATGCAACTTTACATAAAAAAGATTAGTCTGTTGCTACCCTAACCAGTAAGTACCTAATGGTAGGACCCCAAAACATTATACGTCTCCTGATATGATGCCATACAAAATTTTAAACATTAGCTCCGATAAATTCTTGCCAAAACTGTTGATCTTCAATTGAATGAAGACTTTATCTGTAGCATCCAGAACATAACAGGCGTATAGGAAGATCACCAGAAAGTAATCTATTCATTCTAGAATGTGGGACAATTGTGCAGGACAACTGTTAATATTTATTCAGCAAATTGGTATCATAGAAAAGATTACTCTAGATTAAAAAGGGTTGTGGGACATACCAGCCTGATTCAGTGGATACTCCTGAAGTGCACAGTGACTTAAACATTTAAAGGAATCAGGGAAATCTGGCTAAGAACTGGATGTGAGGTAATATAGAGGAATTTTTTTTTTTTTTTTTTTTGAAACAGAGTTTCACTCTGTTACCCAGGCTGGGGTGCAGAGGCACCATCTCGGGCTCACTGCAACCTCTGCCTCCAGGTTCAAGCCATTCTCCTGCCTCAGCCTCCCGAGTACCTGGGATTACAGGTGCGTGCCATCATGCCCAACTAATTTTTGTATTTTTAGTAGAGATGGGGTTTCATCATGTTGGCCAGGCTGGTCTTGAACTCCTGGCCTCAAGTGATCCACTCACCTCGATCGCCCATGCTTGGGATTACAGGTATGAGCCACCGCGACCTGCCATATTTTATTAAATATATTACATGGATTTTTAGTCCAGGTTCACCAGAGAAATAGAACTCATTAAAGATACAGCTATATCTATATTATCTATATCTGTATGTATATCTATGTCATCTATATCTATATTGAGGTAGAAAAAACAGTGAGAAGAAAGAAAACAGAGAGAGATTGAGTTTTTTTAAAGGAATTGTTTTACGTGATTGTAGAGGCTAACAAGTCTGAACTCTGTAGGGCAGGCTGGCGGGCTGAAAATTCTGGAAAGAGTTGATGTTACAGTCTTGAGTCTGAAATCCGAACGGTAGGCCAGCAGGCTGAAACTCAAGTAAGGTTTCTTTCTCTTCTCTTCTCATTTATTTGAGACAGAGTCTCGTTCTGTTGCCCAGGTTGGAGTGCAATGGCACGATTTCGCTCACTGCAACTTCCGCCTCCTGGATTCAAGCAAATCTCCTGCCTCCCAAGTAGCTGGGATGACAGGCGCCCGCCATCATGCCCAGTTAATTTTTTTGTGTTTTTAATAGAGACAGGGTTTTGCCACATTGGGCAGGTTTGTCTCAAACTCCTAACCTCAGGTGATCCATGCACCTCTGCCTCCCAAAGTGTTGGTTACAGGCATGAGCCACTGCACCCTGCTGCAAGATTTCTATATTGCTGTCTTGAATTTTCTTATTCAGTCTTTGTTCTTAAGACCTTCACTGATTGAATGAGGCACACGCATATTGAGAGGTGATCTGCTTTTACGTAAAGTCAATTGATTGTAAATCAATCACATCTAAAAAATACTTTCACAGTAACATCTAGACTAGTGTTTGACAAAACAACTGTGCACCATAGTTTACCCAAATTGACACAAACAATTAAGCATCACAGGGGTTGTCCTAGTCAACACTACTATACCAAAATACCGTAAACTGGGTGGCTTATGAACAACAGAAATATATTTGCCATAATTCTGGATGCTGAAAGTCTGAGATCAAAGTGCCAGCATGGTTGAATTCTGGTGAGGGCCCTCCTCTAGTTTACAGACTGCCAGCTTCCCACTGTATCCTAACATGGAAGAAAGAGAGTGAGAGAGGCCTCCAAGGACACTTTTATAGGAGCACTAGTCCCATGCATAAGCACCCCATTCTCATGACCTAATAACTTGCCAAAGACTCTACCTCCTAATACCACTCCATCGAGGGTTAAGAAATTAATGTACGAATTTGGGAGGTACACAAACATTCAGTCCATAACAGGTATAATTTTTTTTTTTGCATATAAAGAATGTTTTTTGAGATCTACATTAAGGAATTTTGTAGTGGAGTATGCTGTTTGCTATTTTCTTCGAAGTATCCCAGAAAAGTAAGTGATTTTTTAAAAGATTGAATTTTCAGATTGGGTTCATACAAATATATCTATATGGTATTTATAAAAGATACTTCTAAAACATATGGCATGGAAAGGTTTGAAGTAAAGGATTAACAAGATATACTAGGTAAATAATAATCTAAAGAAAGCTGAGTTAACTATCTTAATGTAAGACAAAATAGATTTTAACTTAAAAGCATTATTATATACAGAGTCACATCATGTAAAGGACTTGATTTGGTAATACTATAATAACAATTATAAGCTTATAAGTACCTAATAAAAATAACTTCAAAGTATACAAAGAAAAATTGGAAAGAATTACAAAATGAAATGGACAAATTCTCTATCAAGGAAGGAGATTCCAACACATTTCTTACAGTCACTGATAGATTAATAAGAGCAAAATTAGTAAAGATATGGATAAGATAAGCAAAATTATAAATTTTATTTATTGAATACAGAATTCTCGGTACAAGGAATATATGTCTTATTGTTCCATTCCATTTGATGTTTCTATGAGAGAATTATCATATTTGTTATTTAAGGATACTTTTGGATGTGATACTACTGTTCAAATAGACCATGATTAGATATACTTGAGATCTTAGAATAAAGGTTTAATAATTATTCTATATTAAAATTGATTTTTCAGGTTCCCTCCTAGGAGGTGAGCCTCAAAATCAGGGTCAGTTTATGAAATGGTTTCATATAATGTATTATAACTTTGAAAGAAACACTTCTAGACTTAAAATCATTTTGTTCTGAAGTTACATTTGTAAAACTTCCTTTATTTCAAAATCAGATTATAATATCAGCCCAGGATAAGTGAGCATTGATCATTTGAACCTAAATTTGAATCTCTAAATTATATTGAATCTTAATAAGACTCAAGACTTCACTAATCTTAAGGAACTTATAAAATTACTAAGCATTTTTGGTTTTATATGATTAAATAAATGATTTATATCTGGATTTTGGTAATTAATTTTTTCATCCAATAAGGATCAAAGTAAGTGTTGGAATATTGATAGTGGGAACTATCGTTTCTAATTCTTTCACGTGGTTTAATACGTTTTATTTTCCAGTGAATGGCAATATTGTGATGCATCAGCATGTTTTCCCACAGGAAAAACATTATCTGTGGAATGTCCTTTTCTTCATCTTGATTCCAAAGGTCATTCTGCACTTTAGAAGTGCTAAACATTTCAATTTCATGAAGTGCTAAATATTTAAATTTCATGAAGAAGCTATGTATGTATAAGTTTAGGTGTGCCTGAGTAAATGTATTTGTCTAATTAATAGCATTTTACCTATGAAGAAAAGTCCACTTTAGTATTTTAGGATTTTCCTTGATTATTAAAAAGTATAGATTTCTTACATAATGATTCCAATAAAGACATAGTGTATTTTGTCTATAGACACATAGATTCCTATATATCATTTTTGTCAAAAGCTTTATATTTGCTCTTATTTTTAAACACATAGAGTTTTTTCTTATCTAAATTAGATACTTTCTTAATTTCTAAGGTGGTTAAAAACAAGTATTATTCACTGACTTCTGTTTCAACACTCGGCACAGTGTAAGAGCTTAAATAAAAGGTTGATGTGGTTTTTTGCCATCACTCAAATAATATGAAGATATTTCCAGGTGACTCACCTAGAAAAGAAGCACAAAAATTCTATTGCAATCTGTTACTCTTTCTTTTATCAATATTCTACATTTATAAAAATTTGATTTAACTTTTTAATCTAACTTGTGGTGCCATTCACTGTTCTTATGAGTTCAGCATAGCATTTGAATTCAAGAGTTAACACTTGCAAGCATGTTTTTCTTGATGCCAAGAGTATAACTCATAAATTTATCTTCAGAATTATAGCAATTCAGTATACTAAGCCCACCCTTAATGTTCATATTATAAACAACAATAAAGTAATTATTCCTTTCCCTCTTTTTATTTAGTAATGATCTTCTAGCAGCTTAGTAAATTATAAAAATAAAAGAAATCTGTAATCTGGGTTACATTATGCAACCATGTTAAATCACATTTTAATTTAAAAAGGAGCTGTCACTGTGTTTATACAATTGGAAATTGCTACAAAAGAGGGAAAGATGAGCAAGGAGGGGTCACTGTTTGCAACAACTTCTAGATGGAAAGGCAGACATACATAAATCTATGCAATCGCAATCATTAGTAAGTAGCTCACTTAGAAGAAAGATACATTAATTTGATATAGAGGAACAGAAAAAAAATTATGGAGAGAGGGGTTTCCATTAAAATTTTGGATATCACGCAAAACTAGCTTCAGTGTTACATATCGACATGAGAAATCGAGGAGATCAATATTTTGGAATATTTCCAGTGAATAGAACTTAGAATTAAGTTGAATATGCTTATTTGTGCCCTTCAAACAGCATCTAACTTTTCTCGGTTTTACTCATAAATCATTCTAATCAAAGTAACATGCTTTATCTAGTAAAATCTCAAGCAGAGGAGTCATTTCTCCTGCTGACATTCTGTTATTTCCCTTAGACTTGGCTAATGATGAGCCAGAGATATATCCTAAAATTTGTTAGCATAATTATAAAAAGTAAGTTTTCACTATCTCACAGCTGTAACTAACTCATTAGTTTCCAAACTTTGAAAATGGGATTTTGACATTTTTTATTTCTAAAAAAAAATCCATATCCTAGTATATCCTAGTATATAATATTTCATATGCCTTTTATATATGTTTCAAATCTTGTGGAAAGAGAATATAACTTTGTTCTATTTGTAATATCTATCATTTTTTACTTTTGTAAAGTTGAGTCTTATAATAGACTAAATTGTGACTAAATGGATCATAGAAATACAAATTATACATCTCTGTTTCCCAGATTGAATGAAGGGGGGATTTGCATGATTTTTGATTAAATATAAGTTACTTTATATTTCACACATAGAAATCAAAATTTTGAGAATTACATCACAGTAAAATACAAGGCAATCTCTCTCATAATTAAAATTTGATCTGAATTTTCAGAAAGTAAAGAATCTTTAAGAACATTATCATTTTATAGTAGTTCACATATATTATTGTACATTTCTGGGGATGTTATTGGATGCCCTTTTTAAAAAATAAATCATGGATTTTTGGCAATTCCAGTGGAGTAAGCTAAATGATACAGGAATCTCTTCAATCCCCTCCCCTGCTTTTTTTTTTTTTTTTTTTTTTTTTTTTCTGAGACGGAGTCTTGCTCTGTCGCTCAGACTGGGGTGCAGTGGCGTGATCTCAGCTCACTGCAAGCTCCGCCTCCCGGGTTCTTGCCATTCTCCTGTCCCAGCCTCCCGAGTAGCTGGGCCTACAGGTGCCCTCCACCACGCCCGGCTAATTTTCTGTATTTTTTAGTAAAGACGGGGTTTCACTGTGTTAGCCAGGATGTTCTCGATCTCCTGACCTCGTGATTTGCCCACCTCCGCCTCCCAAAGTACTGGGATTATAGGCGTGAGCCACCGCGCCTGGCCTCCCCTTTTAATATTATAGAGAAATATTATAGAAAACATAGTATTTGCTTATGTCTATAAAAGTTTACAAAAATAAGGAACACTTGGATTAAAGAACTGAGGAATAAGGAAAGCCAAAATGGCAAGTTTGATATGTTACTTTTGAAGCTTCTGGGAATTTTAGACACAGAGTCTTGCAAGAGGCTGGAGCTCAAGTTATGCAGATGTGGTCTCCAGCCTCATGAGGGAGGGAAAATGTAACAGACTAGAAAACACATGTAATTTATTGCTCAGTGTATGTAAGTAGTGAAAGTAGTAGGGCTATGGTAGTAGCAAACCATAGTACTATTTTTGTACACCACTGATTTTCATTTGGTAGTACTTTAATTACAATTTTGTCATTAGATTCGATAGAAACTAATGTGTTTGCAGTTTCTTTCTAAATGGGGGTTATACTAAGAGGATAAATAGTCATCTTTTCTATGTTATAGATATTTATACTTAGAGATTTTTAAAAAATTCCTTGAAATGGTGCTAGAAATAATCTGTAAAGCCCTGTGAGATTGCTTTTTTCTCCCTCATTTCTTTAAAAATTCTATATTTATAAAAGGACACTGGAAGAATGAACTACGAAGTACTGACTGCGGCTTTCTTTTGCATGGGGACATGAATAGTCAAAGGAAAAATAGGGTTATGTTTCATATACATTTTTATTCTTTACATCTTTGTTAAGAATGTATTCGTTGATATTTGTTATACAAATAAAACAACAAAACATATACATTTACATAATTATGTAAAAACATAAACTAATAATTTTATATATTTCATATTATTCTATAAACTTTAAAGTCAAGTCAAAGTTATTATCCTATGAATACTAATGCATAATGAATAAAAATAATTATTCTGTGAACTTGCAAGTCAAGTAGAAATTCAGTAGTTTATATCTTCAAACCTTGCCTTGAAACAGACTAGAACTACTCTGTAAGCTTCCTCTGTTGTATGGAAATACTGCTCTATTTGATATGACAGTCAAGTGAATATCATACTACCTCTAGATGGTTTTAGGAAGATTAGTAAAAAGAAAGTGAAGAAATAAGGCCAAATGTAAACAAACCAAATTTTTAAAATGGAGAAAGAGGCTCAATTTAAACCTCTTTAGGCCAGTGGTTTTACACCATGGTTCACAGACCTCCCTGGGGTCTTTGGATAAAACTAAGCATATTATCCTAAGGAAAACACAAACCTTAAAATGTCTAGTAGGAAACTCTATATAAGTAGACCTCTTAAGATATGTATAATTGTATGTTTTAGTTTGCAGCTATCCATTCTCTACCCTGTCTATTAAATTGAACATCATCAGGTAATTAAATCATCGAATGTGACCATTTTCAGATACCAACAACCAACTGAACATTCATTGTACCTTCCTTGTTTGTGGCAAACCAAACAAATTCAATATGGAAACATATGAAAAACAATAATTTCTTGGCTGAAACATCTTGTTTAAAATGTTTTAATGACTATTGTGGCATTAAATTGATCTTACTGTAAGAAAGCAACAGTGAAGGTCATGATTTGAAAACTGCATAACGATCTAATTGCCAGCCATTAGTTGGCAAAAATATGAAACACAATTATACTTAACAGGTAAATAGAAAAGCATAGCTGCTTTCTATAGCAAGATTATGCTCTGAGTGAAGGGAATCAAAGAAATCTAGTATGCTTGTATGTAACACTTCATATTTAGTGCTTTCACAGACTTAATCTTGATCTGAACAACATTTTGAGGAAGGAAGGGCTTATTGTCCTGGAGTACCAACAAGAAAACCAGATAAGAAATACCAAACAATCCTTCCATGGTTACAGTGCTAGGAAGCAGTAAAACCCAAGTAGCATCCATACCTCTAGACACTTATTGTAATGTTTTCCAGATGCTTGTACTGTAAGGCTTGGTGAAGCAAAGCCAACAGACATTGGGAAGGGGCTATCATCAGGGCCAAAGTGCAGAATAGTTAAGATATGAGGAAACTCACCTTTACCTTTCTTCTGCTGCTACTCATTTATTAAATTTGAGAGCCCACTGGATGTAGTAGGATGTGAAATAGGAATGTTTCCATTTAAGTTTTGTGAACTCTCAAGAAAACCTATTTTTGGCACCACTACCCACCTCTTTGCAAAATAAGGTGCGAGCTAACCATGTGATAATGACAAATCAAATATACAGGATCTAGTTTTGGGCCCCCTTAATACCTCAGTCCCATAGGGGACTTAGAAGAGAAGAAGTGAAAGAGGTCAGCAGGATTTTTGGCTGCTGGTTGGCCCTTCAGAAGATTATATTTATGAGAGGTGATAGGTGCTAAAATGGCTGTGTTATTGTCTTGAATATGTCAGAAGTCACAACTAGTCCAGGGTAGAGAGAAGTGAGTGATGGAAAGGGAAATGGCAACTCTCCATTTGTTCTTCCATTGCTGGGCTGATTTGGGGGAACAAGAACTTATGAGTTTGATGGACATTTACAGTTTGGGTTATTATGCTGAGAGTGTGTATATGTGTGTGTGTGTGTGTGGTGTGTGTATGTGTGCGCGCATGTCTGAAGTACTGAAGTAATCATAGGATTTATTTTTGAACCTGAGAATGACAAGCAAAATCATAAGAACCTTCTTTCACTTTTATCAAAATAATAAATAAAAGGGAAATTTTGGAGTTTTGAAGATGCAATTGCTTGCTGAAGATGACTGCGGAAAAAGGAAGTTTTTTCATTTTGTTTTACTTAAAAAAAATCCATTTGGCTTTTTTTTTTTAACTTTTATTTTAGGTTTTGAGATACGTGTGAAGGTTTGTTACAAAGGTAAACTTGTGTCATAGGGTTTGTTGTACAGATTATTTCAACACACAGATATTAAGCCCAGTACCCAATAGCTATCTTTTCTGCTCTTCTCCTCCTCCCACCCTCCACCCTCAAGAAGACCCCAATATCTCTTGTTTCCTTCTTTGTGTTTATAAGTTCTCATCGATTAGCTCCAAGTTATAAGTGAGAACATTCAGTATTTGATTTTCTGTTCCTGTGTTAGTTTGCTAAAGATAATAGCATCCAGCTCCATCTGTGTTCCCACAAAAGACATTATCTCATTCTTTTTATGGCAGCATAGTATTCCATAGTATATATGTACCACATTTTCTTTATCCAATTTGTCAACGATGGAGATTTAGGTTGATTCCATGCTTTTGGTATTGTGAATAGTGTGCAAAAAAATATTAACATGCATGTGTCTTTATGGTAGAATTATTTATATTCCTCCGGGTATATAGCCAGTAGTGTGATTGCTGGGTAAAATGATAGTTCTGCATTTAGCTCTTTGAGGAATTGCTATAATTTCTTCCACAAGGGCTGAACTAATTTACACTCCCACCAACAGTGTATATGTGTTCCATTTTCTCCACAACCTCACCAGCATCTATTATTTTTTGACATTTTGATAATGGCCACTCTGACTGTTGTGAGATAGTATCTCATTGTGGTTTTGATTTGCATTTTTCTGATGATAGGTAACATTGAGCTTTCTTCATATGCATATTGGCCACGTGAATGTCTTCTTCTGAAGACAGTCTGGTCATGTTCTTTGCCCACTTTTTTTTTTTTTTTGGTCTCATTTAGTAGTTTTATTACTAAATAAATAGTAATACAGTATAATAGCCAGATTCCTATTACTAAAATAAATTTTTGAAATAATTGTTTACCAGGGTAACCCATACACTTTTTTACTTTTTCATAAGTTATTGGGGTACAGGTGGTATTTGGTTGCATGAGTAAGTTCTTTAGTTATTATTTGTGAGATTCTGGTGCACACATTCCTCGAGCAGTGTACACTGCACGTTTATCTGTAGTCTTTTATCCCTTGACCCCTGCTGCTCTTGCCCCGTCCCCAAAGTCCATTGTAGCATTCTAAGGCCTTTGCGTCCTCATAACTCAGCTCCCACATACCAGTATGATGTTTGGTTTTCCATTCCTGATTTACTTCACTTAGACTAAGAGTCTCCAATCTCATACAGGTCATTGCAAATGCTGTTAATTCATTCCTTTTTATGGCTAAGTAGTATTCCATTGTACACATATGCCACAGTTTCTTTATCCACTCATTGATTGATGGGCACTTGGGTTGGTTCCACAATTTTGCAATTGTGAATTGTGTTGCTATAAACACCTGTGCAAGCATCTTTTTTGAATAATGACTTCTTTTCCTCTGGGTAGATGCCAGGTAGTCATATTGCTGGATCAAATGGTAGTTCTACTTTTAGTTCTTTAAGAAATCTCCACAATGTTTTCCACAGTGGCTGTACTAGTCTACATTCCCACCAGCAGTGTAGAAGAGTTCCCTGATCACCACATCCCACCAACATCTATTTCTTTTTATATTTTTTTAAATCATGGCCATTCTTGCTGGAGTAAGGTGGTATTGCATTGTTTTGATTTGCATATCCCGGATCATTAGTGATGTTGAGCATTTTTTCGTAAGTTTGTGGCCATTTGTATATCTTATTTTGAGGATTGTCTATTCATGTCCTTAGCCCACTTTTTGGTGGGTTTGTTTGCTTTTTCTTACCAATTTGTTTGAGTTTGTTGTAGATTCTGCGTATTGGTCCTTTGTCAGATGTATAGATTGTGAAGATTTTCTCTCACTCTGTGGGTTGTCCTCTACTGACTGTTCATTGTGCTGTGAAAAAGCTCTTTAGTTTAATTATGTCCCAGCTCTTTATCTTTGTTTTTAATATATTTGCTTTTGGGTTCTTAGTCATGGAATCCTTGCCTAAGCCAATGCCTAAGTAAGAAAGTGTATGGGTTACCCTGGTAAACAATTATTTATTTATTATTTTTTCCAATGTTATCTTCTAGAATTTTATAGTTTCAGGTCTTAGGTTTAAGTCCTTAATCCATCTTGAGTTGATTTTTGTATAAGGTGAGAGATGAGGATCCAGTTTCATTTTCCTGCATGTGGCTAGCCAATTATCCCAGCACTATTTGTGAAAAGGGTGTCTTTTCCCCACTTTATGTTTTTATTTGCTTTATTGGAGATCAGTTAGCTGTAAGTATTTGGGTTTATTTCTGAGATTTCTATTCTGCTCCATTAGTCTATTTGCCTGTTTTTATACTAGTACCACACTGTTTTGGTGACTATGGCCTTATAGTATAGTTTAAAATCAGGTAGTATGATGCCTCCAGATTTGTTCTTTTTGCTTAGTCTTGCTTTGGCTATGTGGTCTCTTTTTTGATTCCATACACATTTTAGAATTGCTTTTTTTCTAATTCTGTGAAGAATGATAGTGGTATTTTGATGGGAATTGCATTGATTTTGTAGATGGCGTTTGGCAGTCTACATGGTCGTTTTTACAATATTGATTCTACCCATCCATGAGCATGGGATATGTTTCCACTGTTTGTGTTGTCTATGATTTCTTTCAGCAGTGTTTTGTAGTTTTCTTTGTAGAGGTCTTTCGACTCCTTGGTTAGGTGTATTCCTAAGTACTTTATTTTATTTTTTTGCAGCTATTGTAAAAGGGGTTGAGTTCTTGATTTGATTCTCTTCTTGGTGTCTTTTGGTGTATAGAGGAGCTACTGACTTGTGTAAATTAATCTTGTACCCAGAAACTTTGCTATTCTTTTATCAGTTCTGGGAGCTTTCTGGAGGAGTCTTTAGGGATTTCAAGGTAAACAATCATATTATCAGCAGACAGTGACAGTTTGACTTCCTCTCGATTTGGCTGCCTTTTATTGCTTTCTCTTGTCTGATTGCTCTGGCCAGGACTTCCAGTACTATGCTGAAGAGGAGTGGTGAGAGTGAGCATTCTTGTCTTGCTCCAGTTCTCAGAGGGAATGCTTTCAACTTTTCCCCATTCAGTATTATGTTGGCTGTGGGTTTGTCATAGATGGCTTTTATTACATTGACATATGTCCCTTGTATGCTGATTTTGCTGAGAGTTTTAATCATAAAGGGATGCTTGATTTTGTCAAATGCTTTTTCTGCATCTATTGAAATGATCATGTGATTTTTGTTTTTTAATTCTGCTTACGTGGTGTATCACATTTATGAAACCATCCCTGCATCCCTGGTATGAAACCCTCTTGATCATGGTGAATTATCTTTTTGATATGTTGTTGGATTCAGTTAACAAAATGTATTTTGTTAAACATTTTAGCATCTATGTTCATCAAGGGTATCGGTCTATAGTTTTCTTTTTTGGTTATGTCCTTTCCTGGCTTTGTTATTAGGGTGATGCCAGCTTCATAGAATGAATTAGGGAGGGTTCCTTCTTTTTCTATCTTGTGGAATAGTGTCAAAAGGATTGGTACCAATTCTTCTTTGAATGTCTGGTAGAATTCTGCTGTGAATCCATCTGGTCCTGGACTTTTGTGGTTGTTGTTGGTAATTTTAAAATTACCATTTCAATCTCACTGCTTGTTACTGGTCTCTTTAGGGTATCAAATTCTTCCTGATGTAAGCTAGGAGGGTTGTATTTTTTCAGGAATTGGTCCATCTTTTCTGGGTTTTCCAGTTCGTGTGTGTAAAGGTGTTCATAGTACCCTTGAATGCTCTTTTGTATTTCAGTGGTGTCAGTTGTAATGTCTCTTGTTTTGTTTCTTAGTGAAGTTATCTGAATTTTCTCTCTTCTTTTCTTGGTTAATCTTGCTAATGGTCTATCACTTTTATTTATCTTTTCAAAGAACCAGCTTTTTCTTTCATTTATCATTTGTATTGATTTTTTGTTGTTGTTTCAATTTCATTTAGCTCTGCTCTGATCTTGGCTATTTCCTTTCTTCTGCTGGGTTTGGGTTTGGTTTGTTCTTGTTTCTCTAGTTCCTTGAGGCGCGACCTTAGAATGTCAGTTTGTGCTCCTTCAGTCTTTTTGATGTAGGTGCTTAGGACCATGAACTTTCCTTTCAGCACTGCCTTGGCTGTATCCCAGAGGTTTTGGTAGGCTGTGTTGTTACTGTCATTCAGTTCAAAGAACTTTTAAATTTCCTTTTTTGGCCCAATGCTCACTCAGGAGCAAGTTACTTAATTTCTATGTATTTGCATGATTTTGACGGTTCCTTGTGGAGTTGATTTCCAGTTTTATTCCACTGTGGTCTGAGAGAGTGCTTGATATAATTTCAATTTTCTTAAATTTATTGAGGCTTGTTTTACAACCTATCATACGGTCTATCTTGAAGAAAGTTTCATGGGCTGTTGAATAGAATGTGTATTCTGCAGCTGTTAGATGAATTGTTCTGTGTATATCTGTTAAGTCCATTTGTTCCAACATATAGTTTAAATCCATTGTTTCTTTGTTGACTTTCTGTCTTGATGACCTGTCTAGTTCTGTCAGTGAAGTATTGAAGTCCCCCACTATTACTGTGCTGCTGTCTATCTTATTTCTTACGTCTATTAGTAACTGTTTTATAAATTTGGGAGCTCTAGTGTTAGGTGAATATATGTTTAAGATTGTGATATTTTCCTGTTGGACACAGCCTTTTACCATTATATATGTCCTTCCTGGCCTCTTTTAACTGCTGTGGCTTTAAAGTTTGTTTTGTCTGATATAAGAATGGACACCTGCTTGCTTTTGGTGTCTTTTGTTTTTTGGTTCTTTTGTACTTTGGTTCTTTTGTTTTTTGTTTTTGCTTTTTAACTTGTATTTTTGTTTTATAGATCCTGTGTAATTTATGCTTTAAAGAGGTTCTGTTTGATGTGTTTCCAAGAATTGTTTCAAGGTTTATAGCTCCTATTGGCAGTTCTTGTAGTGATGACTTAGTAATGACAAATTCTCTCAGCATTTATTTGTTTGAAGAAAACTGTATCTTTCCTTCATATGTGATGCTTAGTTTCGCTGGATACAAAATTCTTGGCTGATAATTGTTTTGTCTGAGGAGGCTGAATATAGGGCCCCAATGCCTTCTTGCTTGGAGGGCTTCCGCTGATAAATCTGATAGGTTTTCCTTTATAGGTTACCTGGTGCTGCTGTCTCACAGCTCTTAAGATTCTTTCCTGTGTCTTAACTTTGGATGATCTGATGACAATGTGCCTAAGTGCTGCTCTTTTTGTGATGAATTTCCCAGATGTTCTTTGCGCTTCTTATATTAGGATGTCTAGGTCTCTAGCAAGTCTGGGGAAGTTTTCCTTGATTATTCCCCCAAATATGTTTTTCAAGCTTTTAGAATTATCTTTTTCCTCAGGAACACTGATTATTCTTACGTTTGGTCATTTAGCATAATCCCAGACTTCTCAGAGGCTCTGTTCATATTTTCTTATTATTTCATCTTTGTCTTTGTTGGATTGGGTTAATTCAAATACCTTGTGTTTCAGCTCTGAATTTCTTTCTTCTACTTGTTCAATTCTATTGCTTAGACTTTCCAGAGCATTTCACATTTCTAAAAGTGTGTCCAAAGTTTCCTGAATATTTTATTGTTTTTTCTTTAAGCTCTCCATTTCCTTAAATATTTCTCCCTTCACTTCTTGTATTTTTTTTTTTTGGATTTCCTTGCATTGGGCTTCACCTTTCTCTGGTGTCTCCCAGATTAGCTAAAAATTAACCTGCTGAATTCTTTTTCAGGTAAATAAGGGATTTCTTCTTTGTTTGGATCCATGGCTGGTAAACTAGTGTGATTTTTTAGGGGGTGAAGAGCCTCATTTTGTCATATTACCAGGGTTGGTTTTCTGGTTCCTTCTCATTTGGGTAGGCTCTGTCAGAGGGAAGGTCTAGGGCTGAAGGCTGTTGTTCAGATTCTTCTGTCCTACAGGGTATTCTTGTGATGTAATACTCTCCCATTTTCCTATGAAGGTGGTTTTCTGTGAGTCGAACTGCAGTGATTGTTGTCTCTCTTCTGGATCTAGCCACCCAGCAAGTCTACCCAGCTCTGGGCTGGTACACTGGTACTGGGGATTGTCTGCACAGAGTCCTGTGCTTTGAATTGTCTATGGGTTTTTCAGCCATGGATACCAGCACCTGTTCTGGTGGAGGTGGTGGGGGGTGTTCAATGGACTTCATGAGGGTTCTTAGCTTTGGCGGTTTAATGCTCTATTTTTGTGGTGGTTGGCCTCCTGCCAGGAGGTGGTGATTTCCAGAGAGCATTAGTTATAGTAGTATGGAGAGTGACTGTGGTGTGCAGGACCCTAGAACTCCCAAGATTATATGCCCTTTGTCTTCCACTACCACGGTGGGTAGGGAAGGACTATCAGGTGGGAGCAGAGCTAGGCATGTCTGAGCTCAGACTCTCCTTGGGCGGGTCTTGCTGCAGCTGCTGTGGGGGATGGGGGTGAGGTCCCTGGTATTCTGTACATAGGTGGATTATAGCTATCTCTGCTGAGTCATGCAGATTGTCATGCAGAAAGCTGGCAGTCACAGGTTCTACCCAGCTCCCACACAAACCGAAGGGCTGGTCTCACTCCCACCATGCCCCCCACCAACAGCCCTGAGTCTGTTTCTAGGCAGTGGGCAAGATGGGCTTGAAAACTTGCCCCAGGCTACCCACCTCCCAGCTGTGAAAGAAAAGGGTTTGGTTCTTCCCCGTCTGTGGTGTCTGGACACCAGATATGCACCCTCCCTTGAGTTCTGGCCAGGTGGCTTCTTGCCCCTTTCAAATTGTTATGAAGTTCATCTAGAGATGTCATTCTCCCTGTGGAGTTTTATCTGTGGCCACCCTCCTGATGGATCCCTGTGGTGTCAGAGAAGAATGGCCTGCTTGGGGACCCAGCAAGTTCCCAGGGCCTTTCTACTGCTTCCTCTACCCCTGCATTTCACTCAGCTCTCTAAATTGATTCAGTCCCAGGTAAGGCCAGAAACTTTTCCTGCAAACAGATCTTTAGTATCCCCAGTGGGGGTGTGTGTTTGGGAAAGGAGGGTCTCCCTTTCCCAATTCTGCAGCTGGAGCACTCACAGTATTTGGGGCATCTCCTGGGTCCTGCAGGAGCAGTCTGCTTCCTTCAGGGGATCTGTGGGTCCTCTCGGGATTGCTGGTTTGTTCTTGCAGTTGATCTGGAGCTAAAATTCACAATGCGAGCCTCTGCACATTGCTCTGTCTGGAGCTCCACTTTGCTCACTTTTTAATGGGGTTGTTTATTCTTTCCTTGTAAATTTGTTTAAGTTCCTTATAGATGTTCAATATTAGACCATTGTCAGATGCATAGTTTGCAAAAAGTTTCTCCCATTTTGTAGGTTGTCTGTTTACTATGTTGATAGTTTATTTTGCAGTGCAGAAGCTCTTACATTTAGTTAAATCCCACTTGTCAATTTTTGGTTTTCTTGTGGTTGCTTTTGGTGTCTTTGTCATGAAATATTTGCCCATTCCTATGTCCAGGATGGTATTGTCTAGGTTGTCATCCAGGGTTTTTACAGTTTTGGGTTTTACATTTAAGGCTTTAATTCATCTTGAGTTGATTTTTGTATATGGTATGAGGAAGGGGGCCAACTTCAATCTTCTCCACATGGCTAGGCAGTTATCCCAACATTATTTACAGAATACGGAGTTTTTTTTCATCATTGCTTTTATCAGTTTTATTGATGATCAGATGATCATAGGTATGAGATCTTATTTCTGGGGTCTCTATTCTGTTCCACTGATATATGTGACTGTTTTTGTACCAGTACCATGACGTGTTGGTTATAGTAGCTCTGTAGTATAGTTTGAAGTTGGATAATGTGATGCTTCCAGCTTTGTTCTTTTTGCTTAGGATTGCTTTGGCTATTTGGGCTCTTTGGTTCCATATGAAATTAAGGATAGGTGTTTTTGTTGTTGTTGTTGTTGTTGTTGTTGTTTTTTCTAGTTCTGTAAATAATTTCCTTATTTGTTAGGAATAGCATTGAATCTATAAAATTGCTCTCAATAGTATGTCCATCTTAATGATACTGATGCTTTCTATTAATAAGCATGGCATGTTTTTCCATTTGTTTGTGTCTTCTGTGATTTCTTTGAGCAGTGTATTGTAATGCTCATTGCAGAGATTTTTCACCTCCATGGTTAGCTGTTTTCCTAGGTATTTTATTTTTTTTGTGGCAATCATGAATGGGATTGTCTTCCTGATTTGGCTCTCAGCTTGACTGTTGTTGGAGTATAGGAATGCTAGTGACTTTCTTTCTTTTTTTTTTTTATAGGTAACTTTATATATCTTTTTTTTTTTTTTCATTATACTTTAAGTTCTAGGGTACATGTGCACCACATGCAGGTTTGTTACATATGTATACATGTGCCATGTTGGTGTGCTGCACCCATTAACTCGTCATTTACATTAGGTATATCTCCTAAAGGTATCCCTTCCCCCTCCCCACTCCCCACAATAGGCCCCGGTGTGTGATGTTCCCCTCCCTGTGTCCAAGTTATCTCATTGCTCAATTCCCACCTATGAGTGAGAACATGTGGTATTTGGTTTTCAGTTCTTGTGATAGTTTGCTGAGAATGATGGTTTTCAGCTGCATCCATGTCCCTACAAAGGACACAAACTCATCCTTTTTTATGGCTGCATGGTATTCCATGGTGTATATGTGCCACATTTTCTTAATCCAGTCTGTCACTGATGGACATGTGGGTTGGTTCCAAGTGTTTGCTATTGTGAATAGTGCCGCAGTAAACATATGTGTGCATGTGTCTTTATAGCAGCATGATTTATAATCCTTTGGGTATATACCCAGCATTGGGATGGCTGGGTCAAATGGTATTTCTAGTTCTAGATCATTAAGGAATTGCCACACTGTTTTCCAAAATGGTTGAACTAGATTACAGTCCCACCAACAATGTAAAAGTGTTCCTACTTCTCCACATCATCTCCAGTACCTGTTTTTTCCTGATTTTTTAATGATTGCCATTCTAACTGGTGTGAGATGGTATCTTATTGTGGTTTCAATTTGCATTACTCTGATGGCTAGTGATGATGAGCATTTTTTTATGTGTCTGTTGGCTGTATGAATGTCTTCTTTTGAGAAATGTTTGTTCATATACTTTGCCCACTTTTTGATGGGGTTGTTTCTTTTTTTCTTGTAAATTTGATTGAATTCTTTATAGGTTCTGGATATTAGCCCTTTGTCAGATGAGTAGATTGCAAACATTTTCTCCCATTCTGTAGGTTGCCTGTTCACTCTGATGGTAGTTTCTTTTGCTGTGCAGAAGCTCTTTAGTTTAATTAGATCCCATTTGTCAATTGTGGCTTTTGTTGCTGTTGCTTTTAGACATGAAGTCCTTGCCCATGCCTATGTCCTGAATGGTATTACCTAGGTTATCTTCTAGGGTTTTTATGGTATTAGGTCTAACATTTAAGTCTCTAATCCATCTTGAATTAATTTTCGTATAAGGAGTAAGGAAGGGATCCAGTTTCAGCTTTCTACTTATGGCTAGCCAATTTTCCCAGCACCATTTATTAAATAGGGAATCCTTTCCCCATTTCTTGTTTTTCTCAGGTTTGTCAAAGATCAGATGGCTGTAGATGTGTGGTATTATTTCTGAGGGCTCTGTTCTGTTCCATTGGTTTATATCTCTGCTTTGGTACCAGTACCATGCTGTTTTGGTTACTGTAGCCTTGTAGTATAGTTTGAAGTCATATAGCGTGATGCATCCAGCTTTGTTCTTTTGGCTTAGGATTGTCTTGGCAATGTGGGGACTTTTTTGGTTCCATAGGAACTTTAAAGCAGTTTTTTCCAATTCTGTGAAGAAAGTCATTGGTAGCTTAATGGGGATGGCATTGAATCTATAAATTACCTTGGGCAGTATGGCCATTTTCACAATATTGATTCTTCCTATCCATGGAGCATGATATGTTCTTCCATTTGTTTGTATCCTCTTTTATTTCACTGAGCAGTGGTTTGTAGTTCTCCTTGAAGAGATCCTTTACATCCCTTGTAAGTTGGATTCCTAGGTATTTTATTCTCTTTGAAGCTATTGTGAATGGGAGCTAATTCATGATTTGGCTCTCTGTTTGTCTGTTACTGCTGTATAAGAATGCTTGTAATTTTTGCACATTGATTTTGTATCCTGAGACTTTGCTGAAGTTGCTTATCAGCTTAAGGAGATTTTGGACTGAGACAATGGGGTTTTCTTAATATACAATCATGTCATCTGCAAACAGGGATAATTTGACTTCTTCTTTTCCTAACTGAATACCCTTGATTTCTTTCTCTTGCCTGATTGCCCTAGCCAGAACTTCCAACACTATGTTGAATAGGAGTGATGAGAGAGGGCATCCCTGTCTTGTGCCAGTTTTCAAAGGGAATGCTTCCAGTTTTTGTCCATTCAGTATGATATTGGCTGTGGGTTTGTCATAAATAGCTCTTATTATTTTGAGATACGTTCCATCAATACCGAATTTACTAAGAAATTTTAGCATGAAGTGCTGTAGAATTTTGTCAAAGGCCTTTTCTGCATCTATTGAGATAATCATGTGGTTTGTGTTTGGTTCTGTTTATATGCTGGATTACGTTTATTGATTTGCATATGTTGAACCAGTCTTGCATCCCAGGAATGAAGCCCACTTGATCATGGTGGATAAGCTTTTTGATGTGCTGCTGGATTTGGTTTGCCAGTATTTTATTGAGGATTTTTGCATCGATGTTCATCAGGGATATTGGTCTAAAATTCTTTTTGTTGTATCTCTGTCAGGCTTTGGTATCAGGATGATGCTGGCCTCGTAAAATGAGTTAGGGAGGATTCCCTCTTTATCTACTGCTTGGAATAGTTTCAGAAGGAATGGTACCAACTCCTCCTTGTACCTCTGGTAGAATTCGGCTGTGAATCCATCTGGTCCTGGACTTTTTTTGGTTGGTAGGCTATTAATTATTGCCTCAATTTCAGAGCCTGCTATTGGTCTATTCAGGGATTCAACTTCTTCCTGGTTTAGTCTTGGGAGAGTGTAAGTGTCCAGGAATTTATCCATTTCTTCTAGGTTTTCTAGTTTATTTGCATAGAGGTGTTTATAGTATTCTCTTATGGTAGTTTGTATTTCTGTGGGGTCGGTGGTGATATCCCCTTTATCATTTTTTATTGCATCTATTTGATTCTTCTCTCTTTTCTTCTTTATTAGTCTTGCTAATGGTCTATCAATTTTGTTGATCTTTTCAAAAAACCAACTCCTGGATTCATTGATTTTTTGGAGGGTTTTTTGTGTCTCTATCTCCTTCAGTTCTGCTCTGATCTTGGTTATTTCTTGCCTTCTGCTAGCTTTTGAATGTGTTTGCTCTTGCTTCTCTAGTTCTTTTAATTGTGATGTTAGGGTGTCAATTTTAGATCTTTCCTGCTTTCTCTTGTGGGCATTTAGTGCTATAAATTTCCCTCTACACACTGCTTTAAATGTGTCCCAGAGATTCTGGTATGTTGTGTCTTTGTTTTCATTAGTTTCAAAGAGCATCTTTATTACTGCCTTCACTTCATTATGTACCCAGTAGTCACTCAGGAGCAAGTTGTTCAGTTTCCATGTAGTTGAGCAGTTTTGATTGAGTTTCTTAGTTCTGAGTTCTAGTTTGAATGCAGTGTGGTCTGAGAGACAGTTTGTTATAATTTCTGTTCTTGTACATTTGCTGAGGAGTGCTTAACTTCCAACTATGTGGTCAATTTTGGAATAAGTGCAATGTGGTGCTAAGAAGAATGTATATCTGTTGATTTGGGGTGGAGAGTTCTGTAGATGTCTATTAGGTCCACTTGGTGCAGAGATGAGTTCAATTCCTGGATATCCTCATTAACTTTCTGTCTCCTTGATCTGTCTAACGTTGACAGTGGGGTGTTAAAGTCTCCCATTATTATTGTATGGGAGTCTAAGTCTCTTTGTAAGTCTCTAGGGGCTTGCTTTATGAATCTGGATGTGCCTCTATTGGGTGCATATATATTTAGGATAGTTAGCTCTTCCTGTTGAATTGATCCCTTTACCATTATGTAATGGCCTTCTTTGTCTCTTTTAATCTTTGATGGTTTAAAGTCTGTTTTTTCAGAGACTAGGATTGCAACCCCTGCTTTTTTTTGTTTTCCATTTGCTTGGTAGATCTTCCTCCATCCCTTTATTTTGAGCCTATGTATGTCTCTGCATGTGAGATGTGTCTCCTGAATACAGCAAACTTATGGGTCTTGACTCTTTATCCAATTTGCCAGTCTGTGTCTTTTAATTGGATCATTTAGTCCATTTACATTTAAGGTTAATATTTTTATGTGTGAACTTGATCCTGTCATTGATATTAGCCGGTTATTTTGCTCGCTAGTTGATGCAGTTTCTTCCTAGCATCGATGGACTTTACATTTTGACATGTTTTTGCAATGGCTGGTACCGGTTGTTCCTTTCCATGTTTAGTGCTTCCTTCAGGATCTCTTGTAGGGCAGGCTTGGTGGTGACAAAATCTGTAAGTTTTGCTTGTCTGTAAAGGATTTTATTTCTCCTTCACTTATGAAACTTAGTTTGGCTGGATATGAAATTCTGGGTTTAAAATTCTTTTCTTTAAGAATGTTGAATATTGGCCCCTACTCTCTTCTGGCTTGTAGGGTTTCTGCCAAGAGATCTGCTGTTAGTCTGATGGGCTTCCCTTTGTGTGGAACCCGACCTTTCTCTCTGGCTGCCCTTAACATTTTTTCATTCATTTCAACTTTGGTGAATCTGACAATTATGTGTCTTGGAGTTGCTCTTCTCAAGGGGTATCTTTGTGGCGTTCTCTGTATTTCGTGAATTTGAATGTTGGCCTTCCTTACTAGGTTGGGGAAGTTCTCCTGTATGATATCCTGTAGAGTGTTTTCCAACTTGGTTCCATTTTCCCCACCACTTTCAGGCACACCAATCAGATGTAGATTTCATCTTTTCACATAATCCCATATTTCTTGGAGGCTTTGTTCATTTCTTTTTACTCTTTTTTCTTTAGATTTCTCTTCTCACTTCATTTCATTCATTTGATCTTCAATCGCTGATACTCTTTCTTCCAGTTGATCGAATCGGTTACTGAAGCTTGTGCACTTGTCATGTAGTTCTCACGTTATGGTTTTCATCTCTATCAGTTCTTTTAAGGTCTTCTCTGCATTGATTATTTTAGTTATCCATTCATCCATTCTTTTTTCAAGGTTTTTAGTTTCTTTGCACTGGGTACCTAGTTCCTCCTTTAGCTCTGAGAAGTTTGATTGACTGAAGCCTTCTTCTCTCAACTCGTCAAAGTCATTCTCCGTCCAGCTTTGTTCCGTTGCTGGCGATGAGCTGCGTTCCTTTGGAGGGGGAGATGTGCTCTGATTTTTTGAATTTCCAGCTTTTCTGCCCTGCTTTTTCCCCATCTTTGTGGTTTTATCTGTCTTTGGTCTTTGATGATGGTGACGTACTGATGGAGTTTTGGTGTGGGTGTCCTTTCTGTTTGTTAATTTTCCTTATAACAGTCAGGACCCTCAGCTGTAGGTCTGTTGGAGTTTGCTTGAGGCCACTCCAGACCCTGTTTGCCTGGGTATCAGCAGCAGAGGCTGCAGAAGATAGAATATTGCTGAACAGCGAGTGCTGCTGTCTGATTCTTGCTCCGGAAGTTTCATCTCAGGGGTTTACCCAGCCGTGTGAGGTGTGAGGTGTTGGTCTGCACCTAGTGGGGGATGTCTCCCAGTTAGGCTACTCAGGGATCAGGGACCCACTTGAGCAGGCAGTCTGTCCGTTCTCAGATCTCAACCTCCATGCTGGGAGATCCACTGCTCTCTTCAAAGCTATCAGACAGGGGCATTTACCTCTGCTGAGGTTTTTGCTGCTTTTTGTTTAGCTATGCCCGGTGCCCAGAGGAATAGTCTACAGAGGCAACCCAGCCTCCTTGAGCTGTGGTGGGCTCCACCCAATTTGATCTTCCTGGAGGCTTTGTTTACCTATTTAAGCCTCAGCAATGGCAGGCGCCCCTCCCCCAGCCTCGCTGCTGCCTTTTGGTTAGATCGCAGACTGTTGTGCTAGCAATGAGGGAGGCTCCGTGGGCATGGGACCCTCCAAGCCAGGTGTGGGATATAATTTCCTGGTGTGCTGTTTGCTAAGACCCTTGATAAAGCGCAGTATTAGGGTGGGAGTTAACCAATTTTCCAGGTGTTGTGTGTCTCAATTTCCTTTGGCTAGGAAAAGGAATTCCCTTCTCTCTTGCACTTCCCAGGTGAGGTGATGCCTCGCCCTGCTTCAGCTCTCACTGGTCAGGCTGCACGTGTGGACCAGCGCCAACTGTCCAACATGCTCCAGTGAGATGAACCCAGTACTTCAGTTGAAAATGCAGAAATCACCCGTCTTCTGTGTCACTCACACTGGGAGCTGGAGGCCGGAGCTGTTCGTATTCGGCCATCTTGGGTGCGCCTGCTAGTGATTTTCATACATTGATTTTGTATCCTGAAACTTTGCCAAAGCTATTTATCAGCTGAAGGTGCTTTGGGGCTGAGGCAGTGGGATTTTCTAGATATAAAATCACATCTTCTGCAAACAGAGGTAGTTTGAATTCCTCTCTTCCTATTTGGATGCCCTTTACTTCTTTCTGTTGCCTGATTGCTCTAGCTAGGATATCCAATACTATGTTGAAAAGACGTGGTGAGAGAGGGCCTGCTTGTCTTGTGCCAGTTTTCAAGGCAAATGAACGCTTTTAGCCATTCAGTATGATGTTGGCTGTGTGTCGTAGATATCGCTTGTTATTTTGAGGTATATTTCTTCTATACCTAGTTTGTCGAGAGTTTTTAACTTCAAGTGGTGATGAACTTTATTAAAAGCGTTTTCTGTATCTATTGAGATAACCATGTAGTTTTTCTTTTTTTGTTCTGTTTATGTGAATTACATATATTGATTTGCATATGTTGAAGCAACCTTGCATCCACAGATGAAGTCTGCTTGATGACGGTGGATCAGCTTTTTCATGTGCTGCTGATTTTGGTTTTCAAGACTTTTGTTGAGGATTTTTTCATTGATGTTCATCAAGAATATTGGCCTGACGTTTTCTTTTTTTGTTGTGTCTCTGCCGTGTTTTGGTATCAGGATGATGCAGGCCTCATAGAATGAGTGGGCGAGGAGTTACTCTTCCTCAATTTTTTTGAATTGTTTCAGTTGGAATGCTACCCACTCTTCTTTGTACATCTGGTAGGATTTGGCTGTGAACTCATCATGTCCTGGTCTTTCTTTGGTTGCTAAACTATTTATAACTGATTCAAGTTTGGAGTTCATTGTTGTCTGTTCAGGGAATGTATTTCTTTTTGGTTCAGTCTTGGGAGGGTGCATGCGTCCAGGAATGCATCCATCTCTTCGTTTTCTAGTTTGTGTTCATAGAGGTGTATGTAGTATTTTCTGATGGCTGTTTTTATTTCTGTTGGGTCAGTAGTAACATTCCCTTTGTTATTTCTAATTATATTTATTTGATTCTTCTCTCTTTTCTTGTTTATTAGTCTAGATAGTGGCCTATCTACCTTATAGTTTTCAAAACAGGAACCCCTGGATTTGTTGATCTTTTGAATCGTTTTTTATGACTTGATTTTCTTCAGTTCAACTATGATTTTTGTTATTTCTTGTATTCTGCTAGCTTTGGAGTTGACTTCTTGTTTCGCTAATTCAGTTGTGATGTTAAGTTGTTAATTTGAGAACTTTCTAACTTTTTGATGTGGGTATCTGGTGCTATGAATTTCCCACTTAACACTGCCTTAGCTGTGTCCCAGTGATTCTAGTATGTTGTACCTTTGTTATCCTTATTTTCAAAGAATCTCTTGATTTCTGCCTTAATTTCATTATTTGTGCAAAAGTCATTTAGGAGCATGTTGTTTGATCTTCATGTAATTGCATGGTTTTGAGTGATTTTCATATCCTTGACTTCTATTATTATTGGACTGTGGTTCAAGAGTATGTTTGGTATGATTTTGGTTCTTTTGTATTTGCTGAGGATTGTTTTATGTTCAATTATGTGGTCAATTTTATTGATGTATTTGTTTGTTATTGTATTTATGTATTTATTTAGTTATTTCGAGACAAGGTCTCATTCTGTCACCCAGGTTGGGGTTCACTGGTGCAGTCTTGGCTCAGTGTAATCTTTGCTCCCCAGGCTCATGCGATCCTCCTACCTCAGCCTCCTGAAGTAGCTGAGACCACAGGCACACACCATCACACCCGACTATTTTTTTTTTTTTTTTTATTTTTAGTAGAGACAGGGTCTCCTCATGTTGCCCAGTCTGGTCTCAAACTCCTGAGCTCAAGCAATCTGCCCATCTTGCTCTCCCAATATGATGGGATTACAGGCATGAGCTACCACACCTGGCCTTGTGTGGTTGATTTTAGAGTATGTGCCATGTGTGGCAATGAGAATAATGTATATTTTTTTGTTTTGGGGTGGAGAGTTTGTAGAAGTCTATCAGATCCACTTGGTCTAATCTTGAGTTCAGGTCCTGAATATTTTTGTTAATTTTCTGCCTCAATGATCTTTCTAATACTGTCATTGGAATGTTGAAGTCTCCCATTATTATGGAGACTATTAAAAATTCAAATGCTGTTTTTTGACTTTCTGGTAATAGCCAGGCTACAGAGGAAAGGGAAGACTGCAGAGGAAAGGGAATGCTTATAAATTTCTAGTGACTGTGGAAAGCAGCTTGGAGATTTCTCAAATAACTTAAAACAGAGCTACCTTTTGACTCAGCAATCTCATTACTGAATATATACCCAAAAGAAAAGACACATGCACTTGTATATTCATCACTGCACTATTTACAATAGCAAAAACATGAAATCAACCTAGATGCCCATCAATGATAGCTTGGATAAAGAAAATGTAGTACATACACATCAAGGAATGCTAAGAAAAGTTACCTTTTACAACACAAACCATATCACAACACTCCCTCCCTTAAAATTCTTCAACTATTTTCTTATTTTACTTAAATAAATATCAAACTTATTTCTGTAGTTTACCACTTCCCATGTGTTCCCCTGATTTCATCTCTCATTCTGCTGCTTCGCATCCACTCTCTAGCAACTCTGGCATTCTTGTTGTTCCTCTGACAAATCAAAACCATTTATTCGTAGGGAATTTCCATTTGCTATTTTTCTCTGCTTGGATTTGTTTTTCTCAGCTATTTAAATAGTTAGAAGCTATTCATTATTCTTTCATGTCTCTACTCAAATGTCATCCGTTTAAAGGGATTTTTGACCACCCTCTATCCTAGTTACCCTTTATTCATTTAAATAGAATATTATCTTTATAGCACTTGTCGTGATCTATAGCCTTTAAAAAAATACTTGTGTTAATCTCCCTTTCACATAAAGTACAAGTTCTATGAATGCTGAAACTTACTCACTGATATATTCTCAGAGTCCAGAGTCATCCCTAGCTTAATAGTAATAAAAAAGAAAAATAGGTGTTCTTTCATGAATAACCAAACATAAGTAGGCATTTCTGAATTTAAATACTGGTTAAAATTGGACTTTTAACATAACTTTGGAAATCTTATAGACTATAACTATGCAAAACAATGTAAATCAATTTTCATATAGTCTGTGCTGCTTTTAAAAAAATACAGTTAAGTTACCCTGGTTCATCAATGACATAAGAAGAAATAGCCTTTCACTGGCTATAAAATGTTACAAAGTTTTCAATGTATTTATTCTCTATCTAAGACAAGAGAGAAACTCATTGGTAATTATAATCCCGTATTTCTAAAATATCACCTGGATTTGCCAAATATGTGAAATTAAAGCTGCATATCCCTGCGCAAAACAATGATATTGAGACAAACAGAGGCTCACTGTTTCCTTTCAATCTGTCCTTGAAAATCAGACAAAAAGTTGTTAACCCTGCTGTAAAGGTGCCGTAGAATACCTTGACAATTAAGCCACTCAAAGCTGAGAATAACAGTGAAGTCGACTGATTCAGCAGAATACCACTCTTCCCAGACAAGTGTGACCAAAATAAGAGTTTCTGCAAATCTGTTGAGGAGGATGCATTTTTCCATTGTGAATGACTACATCAAATGTTGCCTCAGAAGGGGGAGATAAAGAAAGAAATTAAATATTCTAGATACAGGATAATGATTTATTCACATTTGGAAAACCTATAGTCATGCTGGGAAATGGGTTCCTATGTTTTGGTTACAGAAAGTAAACACATTTTCTAATCAAGGAAATACTTTTAAATTCTGGCACACCAAGCACACTTTGGTAAGGACCAACTCTTCATATTATAGTACTAGAAATACACAATATATACACTACAGAAGCTGATCCAATTATGTGGCCAAAACTCAGGGAGTCTGTCTTTGGTTATATATGCTAATTTTAGTTTACCACATATTTACTTAGCATCCACTGTTCCAAGCATGGAAGATACGGAGGTAAATAATGTCATGTCCTTTTACTGGGAAGATGTTTCAAAAGGGATCATTTAACTACCATGCAGCAAGTACTAAAACAAGGATTTGATTGTCTTGAATAATAATCAACATATATGGAGGAGTCACAAAAGATATCCTGGAATAGTAAACGCAAGAGAAAATATACAAGGTTTGAGATAATATTCCAGAACAAAACACTAGCCTTGAAACATAAATCAACAAAGAAGAAAAGGGTATTCTAGGAAGTGGTAATAACATGCTTGGATGCCTAATGTGTCGTCAGATTTAATAGTGAATTAATCATTTGTACACCAGTGAAAGATGGTGTACAATTTCCATGTGATGCAGTGAAATAAAAAGCTTCCATACTGTTGGAAGGTAAAGTTCTAAGCAGAGTTTAGTGGAACATGAGACTTGACTGATAATCTTGGGTAGGTCTAAAAGGCCATTACACATTAGTTGTGATTAGTGGGAGAAACAAAATTATTGAAAAACCTCCACTTTGGAAATCTAGTTGTTACCCACCTGTAACACCATATCCTAGTCATTTGTTGTTATAAACTTAGTTGCACTGAAGTGGAAGTTCTTAATCTTATAGCAAAGGAAAGAGAACACTTGGTCATGGCTGATAAAAAAGGAGATAGCTGGCTGGCTGCAGTGGCTCACACTTGTAATCCCAGCACTTTGGGAGGCTGAGGCAGGTGGATAGTCTGAGGTCAGGAGTTTGAGACTAGCCTGGACAACATGGTGAAATACCATCTCTACTACAAATACAAAAATTAGCCAGGCATAATGGTGGGCGCCTGTAATCCCAGCTACTCAGGAGGCTGAGGCAGGAGAATCGCTTGAACCCGGGAGACAGAGGTTGCAGTGAGCTTAGATCATGCCACTGCACTCCAGCCTGGGTGACAGAAGGAGAATTCCATCTCAAAAAAAAAAAAAAAAAAAAAAAAAAAAAGGAGATAGCTTGACAGGACAATGATTCAAAGGGCATACCTGCCTACCACTATCCTGTTGATTACTAGCAAGTTGAATTCCTTGCAAATGAAGCCCACAGACAGTCAAATCAGGCTTTATGAGATAGTAGTCCCAGAAAACTCTAAGTCTGGTAAATAAGAACCCTGCTATATTTTTTAATAGATGATAAAACTCACTGAGGTTAGAGACTGTGGATACTTTGACCACCATCTTATAACTAGTACCTAAATCAATACTCAGCATATTATAAGTGCTCAGAAAATAATTGTTGAATGAATAAATAATTCAAAGACCTTCTAAATGAAATTAAGTTGCAATGGAAAGATAAATAGGACATTTTGAGCCCTCTGTCAAAAAATAAACTATTGGTAAATTTCTGGAGGTGAGGGACAGTAAATATAGAGGGAATTGTGAGATCAGTACAGTTCTAGTGGTCTTAGACATTTCGGGAGAGGAAAATACATTTGTAATAAACACTACAGAAGAAAAAAGAGAGGTTCAGTATAAAACAGAACACTTGGTGACACTGTGGTAGTATAGAGGGCTTATGGAGAGAATGAGTATGAAAATGTACTAATCTTCATAGATGTATGACTTTTCCTCACAATACTCAGTAGCCTAGATATGGAGAAGAGACTTATATTCAAATGATTCAAATTTGTTCTAATACTGTTTCCATTTCAAAATTCTAAGAAGTGATTACCAGAGGTATTTAAATATGAAAATATGATATTAATATTATGTATTTTAGATTGGTAAAATTAAAAAATAATTTAGCGGAAAAGTAAAATGCTTCTTCGATACAATTGTTAAAAGAAAAACTTCTGGCAAATTACATTTAAAGAAGTTTAATTGATCAATGAACCATTCACGAATTGGGTAGCCCCCAGAATTACCGCAGATTCAGCCAGACTCCCATGCAGCCATGTGGGGGAAGAAGATTTATAGACGAAAGAAGGCAAGAGACATACAGAAACTGGAAGTAAGGTATAGAAACAGCTGTATTGGTTACAGGTTGGCTTTGTCTTATTTGAACACTTAGCAGTGTATGAGTGGTTGAAGTATGGCTGCTGCAATTGGCCAAGACTCAGCTATTGTCACAGGCACATACTTCTAAGTTAGGTTTTCAATCTTGTCTGCCTATTAAGCTAGGTTACAGTTCATCCACAAGGACTCAAATATAAAGGTACAGAGTCCTTCTCAAGCCATATTTAGTTTGCTTTAACACAATTTATTTTAAATAAATGTTTAGGAATGAGAAGTTTATTATTAAAGAACTTAAGAACTTCTAAAAAAGATTATCTTATGCTTTTACTTTATTTATTTGTAGCCCATGACTTTATTTCTTGGAATAAAAGATTTATATTTCCTTGAAAAAAACTGGAGTACTATTGTATATGGTAGATACAGTAGGAGTGATAAATGTTTCGAATATAATTGTTTTGAATATAATTATTTAAGTGCAATTTTTTAAATCTTAAAAAAGTATTTATTTTATATACTGTTAAAATAGACATAATATTAGGAAAGATGTATATTAGGTTTTTATGTCCTTTTTATGCAGTTGTACTTGTACTTCAGTAGTTTTTAAAAAGTTGGTCCTGTGGCTTGCTCATGTCATAAGATTTAATAGTTAATTAATCATTTGTACACCAGTGGAAGATGGCTTAATCAATATCAGAAATATAGCCTTTACTAAAACATTGTACACTTTGAATAAACCCCTCTTATGAACTGAGAGTCATATTTCTTAAAACATTAAACCAATAGCATTAAATTTGGTTTGGAATTAGAGTGATCTCAGAATCGTATCTGACCAGTCTAACCCAAAATGTGCCCATCTATACCTTCACATCTATGCAATAAACTCATCTAATACATTATTAACACAGGTTGAAAATAATAATGGACCAAGAATTAATTTTTTATGTGCAATATGAATCTTCAGTCTTGTACTTCACAAGAAGCAAATGAAATTTTCTAAACCAGTCAAGAGATTGGAGACAAAAATGATAAAAATAAGGAATCTAATTTCAAAGAATTTCTTAGTGAAATCAACTTATTGAAATGGTTCAGAACAATAATGATACTTACAAATGTGTGGTGAGTAGAACAATAAGCACAAAGGAATCATCACTTTAACACTGGTTTGCTTTTTGAGCAACTTTTGAGCAACATTCTGCTTTGTTGAATCCTATCTTTACAATGTAGGGTCCACTTCCCAAAGTTCTTAAAAGAGGCAATTATGATGCTGGAAGAAAGTTCAAATATTTACAACTAGACAGTTGTTTGCTATTTAAAAGTCTTATTTTGATAAAAATTAATCCTTAGCGTTATAGTATTTTGCAAACCCTTGTCTCCATTCTTTAGCCATAAGAAAGCATAGGAATATATGTGATATCCCCGAAATCACCCCTATGGGAGGGTTCTTGAAACATAGTTCAAATTTTCTTTATTGAACTGAGAATTATTTCTATTTTCAAAAAAAAAAAAGAAAATACACACACACACGCATGCACACACAAGAGAAACACAATCCTCATCTACATACATATGTATATGTAAATAAGTTTTAGAGAGAGCACACTGCTGCTTCTAAGTGCAAACTTTAGAATGTTTCTTACGTGGCAGCAAGAACCACAGGATCCATGAAAAGATAAGGCTTTCTGTTGGCTGTGTCATATGTTTCCAGTGCTTTGAAGAATGAGTGGTATGATCTAGGCCCTTTATAAGGAGTCAATTAATTTTACTAAATATGTCTTCATTTGGATGCAAGTAACTGAAAACCAAAGAGCATCGAGTTTTCATCATTTTTGTTTGACCCTAATCCTCTTTTTGGAAAAGTTATGTTACCAGAAGAGTCATGCAATGATTTTTCTAAGAAATAAATTTTTGAGTTGTGGTTCATGTAGAAATCACTTGTCTTGAACACTTTGTACTCTTTAAATGCATATATTTTGGAGAGTACCTTAATACTTAATTCGAGAGTAGATTTGTCACTGGCTAGTTATGATATGTGCTCTTAAGTGAGAAATTTCTCTCCTTGACCAAACTTAAGCCAGACTTTTCTGAGCCCTTTCCTTGACTAGGCCTCCACCTTTGCTATAAAGACTTGAAAAAACATTAACATAGGTTCTAACAGCTCAAGGCCACATCTCTAACATAATTCAAGCCCCCCTTATACTGTCTGCCTGAGAAGACTCAAGTCTGACCCCAAAATTTTACAGTTGGTTTCAGCCAACCCCTGAGGATAGGGCCTCTGTCTTCCATTCCCTGTGTGAGGATAGAATACTAACTTTGATAATTGCCTGCTGGCAGACACAGCTAGCTTAATACCATTTACTCTGGGTGACCCTTTGTAATTCTTCACTTCCCTGATTCAACTGATCCCTTACTCTCTCCTCTCCCTAGTTCCTCATTCTTAATTTAAATACTCAGTAATCTCTGTACAAATTGAAGCTGAGTTCAGTCTACACTGGACAATTTTTTCTATTGTAATAGTTATTATTGATTAAAATCTTTCCATATCACTTGAGTGTGCAGATTGGTGTATATTTGAAACAAGCTATCATTTAACATTTTAGAGTCTCAGTTTCCTCATTTGTAAAGTGTGGATACTAATTACTAGCATACAGTTTTATAGGATTGCTGAGAGGGTGAAATAATACATGCCATGAACCTTGTCCAGTTTTCAAACAGAAATTAGAAATGCTTTTGCCGTTTCCTTTTACTTTGCCCATGGTGATACGTTTTATATGACAATTCCAAACACGAATTTTCATAAAACCAGACAATAAGTAGTATGTCCAACTGGCTTCTAGAATATTGAAACAATACATTGCATGCCATACACTCAAAAGCATTTAGATTGTCCTGAGCACATTTTCATATTTTCTCACTAATGAAGTAAGTGCCTGTCTCTCATTGTCCCCCTACCACCTTTATGTATGGTCATAGTACTACACATTTTCAAGTTTCAGATGCTAGGCCTAATGCATCATGTCCTTTGCTCCTTAACAGCAGAATAAATATTCAGAAGCAGGATATATGCCTGAATTTCCAAGAGCATTCAAAAATAATGATCACATAGAGAAGGTCATGAATGTGTTCTGAGCCCGGAGTCCCCCATTGAACTACTGGGCAGAACAAGTGTGCTAGCTGTCTCCCTAAACTCAGAAGAGTTGTCTATAGACAACACCATAGATGGCATCTTAAACAATCATGTATGGTAGACAGCATGGACTATCTATGAAATTGCTTTAGGTAGACACGCACCCACTACTTGCCTCTGACTCTCTTCTCTCATATTGCTGACTTTGTATCCTAGCTTCTGATTTCTGCTTTTGGACTCTTAAGATTTCAACTTCATTATGCTTCACTCTGTTCTCTACTAGAATTTCCATTCAGCATGATGGACATTGCTTATGTTAATGTTCCCTCTGCATGGACTTCCTTTAACAGACTGAAAATGCGGACTCTTTGTCTCCTCTTTCAGAAGAAAAAACTGACAGGAGTAGATGAAGAGCTGTGATGGACAGAATAATCATTTTCTGATTGTGATTTTCCTAAACTCAGATGATAATAGTTAGAGGGAAAAAAGAGAGAAAACAGAAGTATGTAAAGGCAAGCACCTGGATAGTGCACAGGAGAAATGTGAGAATGCCATGATTGATCCCACAATCATCTAGCAATGAGGATTATATAATGGTGAGGAGACTTTCCCTTTGCACTGTTGTTATTTAAATAGTTAATAACTTTTATTTCATATTATATTATTTGTATTCCATAACGCTTTTGGAAGTTTAAAATCTGGATATTTATTTATAAAGGAATACTTATTCTTCACCTACAAACAGGGTTGATACATCATATTATAAAAAATATTAGAGTAAAGACTTACTGGCTTCTATTCCACTTGTTTAGAGCTTTTTGTTTTATACTGTTGTTTATATAGTTTCTCTATATCCATCGATCATCCAGTGATTCAGGCACAGTGAATGAAATGGGAATCTAGTTACCAGAATTGGGGTAAAAGTATGTTGTGAACAGATAACATTTTATCATGAGGGCTAAGGCACAAATTTAAAGACTGTTTAACAAGTGGTAGCTGAGTTTCAGATTATTGGGTTAAAATTCTTTCAGCTCCTATTGAATTTGACAGGCTATAATAAATTGAGAGAGAGTGTGAAGCATGATAGGGAATGTGCTATGACTTGACCTCTGCTGTAGACAAGAGATGGTATTAATGGGAACACGGAAAATGCTACCAGTTTTCTATGAAATGTGGAGGCAAATCATGAAAAGCATTAATAAACATAATTCCAAGTGCAGGTATTCACTTTGTATCTCTGTGTTATATTTTGGTAATTCTTGAAATATTTCAAACTTTTCATTATTATTGTATCTGTTATGATGATCTGTAATCAGTGATCTTGATGTTACTATAATAATTGCTTTGTGATGCCAGAAATCACTTCCATGAAAGATGGCAGGCTTAATCAATATATGTGTGTGTTCTGATTGCTCCACCAAGGGGCCATTTACCTGTCTCTCTTCCCTCCCTGGGCCTCCCTATACCCTGAGACACAACAGTATTGAAATTAGGCCAATTAATAACCCAATAGTGGCCTCTAAGTGTTCAAGTGAAAGAAAGAGCTGTACATCTCTCACTTTCAGTCTAAAGCTAGAAATGATTAAGCTTAATGAGAAAGGCATGTCAAAAGCCAAGACAGGCCAAAAGCAAAGCCTTCTGTGACAAATATTTAGCCAAACTGTGAGTGCAAATGCATAGTTTGTGAAGGAAATTAAAAGTGCTACTCCAGTGCGCGGATGAATAATAAGAAAGTGAAACAGCTTTATTGCTGATATGGAGAAAGGTTTAGTGGTGTAGATAAAAGATCAAACCAGCTACAACATTCCCTTAACCAAGGCCCCATACAAAGCCTTAACTACAAAGCCTTAACTTTGTTTAATTCTATGAAGGCTAAGAGACGTGAGGAAGCTTCAGAAAAAAATGTTTGAAGGTAGCAGAGGTTGGTTCATGGCATTTAGGAAAATAAGCCATCTTCATAACATGAAAGTGCAATGTGAAGTTCCAAGTGTAGATGTAGAAGCTGCAGCAAGTTATCAAGATCTTGCTAGTATAATAGATGAAGGTGACCACTAAATAACAGATTTTTGTTGTAGATAAAACAGTCTTATATTGGAAGAAGATGCCATCTAGGACATTCATAGTTAGAGAGGAGAAGTCAATACCTGGCTTCAAAGCTTCAAAAAACAGGCTGACTCTTTCATTAGGGATTAATGCAACTGATGACTTTAAGTTGAAGCCAATGCCCATTTACCATTCAAAAAATTCTAGGGCCCTTAAGAATTATGCTAAATTTACTCTGCTAGTGCTCTCTAAATGGAAGAACAAAGCCTGGATGACAGTACATCTGCTTATAGCATGGTTTACTAAATATTTTAAACTCACTGTTAAGACCTACTGCTCTAACAACAAAAAAAGAGATTCCTTTCAAAATAGTATGCTCATTGACAATGCAATAAGAGATCCAAGAACTGTGATGAAAATGTACAAGATTAATGTTGTTTTCATGCCTGCAAACACACTATTCATTCTGGAGTTCGTGGACTGAGGAGTGATTTTGACTCTCAAGTCTTACTATTTAAGAAATCAATTTTATAGGGCTACAGCTGCCATAGACAGCAATTTGTCCGATGAAACTGGCAAAACAAATTGAAAGCCTTCTAGAGAGGATTCATGATATCTAAAATATATTTTAAATAACATTTAAGAACATCTATGATTCAAGGGGGGAGGTCAAAATATCATTAACAAAATTTGGAAGAAGTTGATTCCAACTCACATGGATGACTCTGAGGGGCTCAAGATTAGTGAAGGAAGTCACTGCAGATGTGGTGGAAATAGCAAGAAAACCAGAATTAGGAGCGACCTATGGAAATGTGACCGAATTGCTGCAATCTCATAACAAAACTTGAGTGGATAAGGAATTTCATTTGATGGATGAGCAAAGAAAGTGGTTTCTTGAGATAAAATGTACTCCCAGTGAAGATACTGTGAACATTGCTGAAATTTAGAACAAAGGATTTAGAATATTACATAAACTTAGTTGATAAAACAGCAACCAGGTTTGTGAGGATTAACTCTAATTTTAAAAGAAGATCGACTGTTGGTAAAATGCTATCGAACAGCATCACCTTCCAGGGAGAAACGTTTTGTGAAAGGAAGAGTCAATTGATGTGGCAAACTTCACCGTTGTCTTATTTAAGAAATTTCCATAGCCACCCCAACCTTCAGCAACCACCATCCTGATCAGTCAGCAGCAATCAACATTAGAGGCAAGACACTTCATCAGCAAAAATACTTTGACTCACTGAAGGCTTAGATGATCATTAGCATTTTTAGTAATAATGTGTTTTATAAAGTATGTACATTATTTTTAGACATAATACTATTGCACAGCACACTTACTAGACTGCAGTATAGTGTAAGCATAACTTTTATATGCACTGGAAACCAAAAACTTTGTGTAACTCACTTTATTGTGGTGGTCTGGAACTAAACCCACAATATCGCCAAAGTATGCCTGTATATGTACTATAATTTCTTTACCCATTTATACATTGGTGGCTACTTGTTTCCATATCTTGGCTATTGTGAATAATGCTGCAATGAAAAAGGTGTTGCAGATATATATATACCCAGTATATACCCAGTAGTGGGATTGCTGAATTGTATGGTAGTTCTATTTTGTATTTTTGAGAAATCTCTATACTGTTTCCATAATGACTGTAGAAATGTACACTTCCATAAACAACGTATAAGGATTCCTTTTTCTCCACACCCCCACCAGCACTTATTATCTCTTGTTTTCTTGATAATAGCCATCCTACCATGTTTGAGGAGGTAGCCCAAGCTTTGTTCTTTTTCCTCAAAATATATTTAGCTAGTTGGTGTCTTTCATGGTTTCAAATTATTTTTAGTATTCTTTCTAATCTGTTAAAAGTCTCAAAAAGTGGGCAAAGGATATGAACAGACACTTCTCAGAAGAAGACATTTATGCAGTCACTAGAATTTTAATCGGGATCATATTGATCTGAAGACCCCTTTAGGTATTATGGAAATTTAACAATATGATTTCTTCTAGCCCATGTTCATGGCATATTTTTCCATTTATTTGAGTCTTCCTCAGTTTATTTTTAATCAGTGTCTCATAGTGTACAGAGCTTTCTCCTCCCTGATCAAATTTACTTCTAAGGATTTCATTCTTTTTGGTGTCATTATAAATGAAATTTTTAATCTTTATTACTTTTTCAGAGAGTTCATTGTTAGTGTAAGGAAACAAAAGTAATTTTTATATATTGATTTTTATTTATTTATTTTTGAGATGGAGTCTCGCTCTGTTGTCAGGCAGGAGAGCAGTGGCATGATCTCGGCTCAGTGCAACCTCCACCTCCCAGCTTCAAGCGATTCTCCTGCCTCAGCCTCCCGAGTGGCTGGGACTACAGGTGCAAACCACCATGCCCAGCTAATTTTTGTATTTTTAGTAGAGACGGGGTTTCACCATGTTGGCCAGGATTGTCTCGATCTCTTGACCTTGTGATCTGCTCGCCTCAGCCTCCCAAAGTGTTGGGATTACAGGTGTGAGCCACCCTGCCTGGCCATATTGATTTTTTTACCTGAAACTTCCTGATTTTATTAATTCTAACAGTTTTTTGATGGACTCCTTAGGGTATTTTATACATAGGACTATGTCATCTGCAAACAGGCAATTGAACTCCTTCCTTTTCAATTTGGATACCTTTTATTTCTCTTGCATAATTGTTCCGGCTGGGACTTTTAGTATCATGTTGAGTGAAAGTGATGAGAGTGGGCACCGTTGTCTTGTTTCTGATGTTGGAAAGATTTTCAGCTTTCACCATTGAGTGTGATGATAGGTGTGGGCTTGTTATATGTAGCCTTTATTATGTCGAGGTAAATTCCTTCTATACATAATTTGTTAAATATTTTTATTATGAAAGGATGTTGAATTATGTCAAATGCTTTTACTGAGTCTATTGAGATGGTCATATAATTTTTATACTTCATTCTGTTAATATGTTCTATCATATTTATTGATTTGCATATATTGACCCATCCTTGATTTCCAGGAATAAGTCCCACTTAATCATGGTGTATGATACTTTGAATATGCTGTTGAATTTTGTTTGTTAGTATTTTATTGAGCATTTTTTGATCTATGTTCATACGGGATACTGTCCTGTAATTTTCCTGTATAGTTTCATTACCTGGCTGTGCTTTGAGGGCAATGCTGGCCTCATAAAAATTAGCTTGGAAGTGTTCTCTTTTTGCTATAATTTGAATGTTAGACCCTTCAAACCTCATGTTGAATTGTAAGCCCCAGTATGGCAGGGTTAGGAGGCGGAGCTTGGAAGTATTTGGATCATGAGGATGGATTCCTCATATATGGTTTGTTGCCATCTTGAGGTAGTAAATTCTTACTCTCACAGACTGGATTGGTTCTTTGGAGGAAATGGATTAGTTCTCAAAAGAGTAAATTTAAAAAAGGAGTCTCACACCTCCCCACCTTTATCTCGGTTTCTCTCTTGCTTTGTAATCTCTGTACATAAATGCTTTCCTTTGCCTTCCTCCACGAATAGAAGTAGTCTGAGGTCTTTGCCAGAAGCATATGCTGGCACCATGCTTCTTGTACATGCTGGAGAATGTGAGTCAAATAAAGATCTTTTTTTGTTAATTTCTTTTGAGACAGAGTCTCGCTCTGTCACCTGGGCTAGAGTGCAGTGGCACAGTCTCGGCTCACTGCAACCTCTGCCTCCCGGGTTCAAGCAATTCTACTGCCTCAGCCTCCCAAGAAACTGAGATTTACAGGCTCCTACCACCATGCCCAGCTAATTTTTCTTTTTATTTTATTTTATTTATTTTTTTTTTTTGCATTTTTAGTAGAGATGGGGTTTCGCCATGTTAGCCAGGCTAGTCTCAAATTCCTGACCTCAGGGAATCCATCCATCTCAGCCTCTCAAAGTGCTAGGATTACAGGAGTGAGGCACCACGCCCAGCATCATCTTTTCTTTATTACCCAGCTACAAGTATTCTTTTACAGTTACACCAATTGACCTAAGACAATTCTTCAATTTTTTGGAAGAGTTTGAGAAGGATTGGCATTAAGTTATCAATTAAAAATTTAGTTTAAATGTTTGGAAAAATTCAGCAGTATAACCATCAGGTTCATGTCTTTCCTTTGGTGTAAACTTTGTTTGTTTGTTTTTTAAGAGGAAAATTTTATTGTCTTAGATCCAGAGGTTAGAAGACTGAGATCAACGTGATGGTAGGATTGGTTCTTTCTGAGGGAGGTGAGGAAGAACCTGTTCCATGTTTCCCCCTTAGTTTCTGGTGGTTTATTGGCAGTCTTTCTTTGATGTTTCAAGACTTGCAAAAGCATCACCCAATCTCTGATTTCCTTTACACAAGGTATTCTACCTGTGTTCCTATCTCTGTATCAAGTTTTTAACCTTTTATAAGAACTCCAGGAATACTGGATTAATTTATAATTTTTCTTTAAATCAGGGATTCATAATTTTTTCTGTAAAGTTAGATCATAAATATTTTAGGCCTTGTAGGTATCATTTGATATCTGTGGCATCGTCTTAAAAAAAAATTCTCAAAAAATATAACCATTCTTACCCTGTAGGCCATTCAAAAACAGGCTCCACTGGTGACATTTGACCTGACTACCATGTAGCTTGAGGAACCTGCTCTAAACTGACAGTTTGCATTTGTCATTATTTTGTTTTAGATTATTCATTTACGGTTACTAGTGAGATAGCCAGCAGTTTTTCTCTCTTACCGTGCTTCTCTGGTTTTGACTTCAAAATTAAGTCAGAGAGAAGGAATAAAATCTAGTGTTCAGTAGAACATAGAATGACTATATTTACTAATAATTTAGTGTATATTTCCCACTTACTCTGATTTGATCATTACACTTGTACAAAGCAGATAAGGAGAGAAGAATTAAAATCTATCACTATGAGAATCAAATAAATCACAAAGGAATACAGAGAGATTGGAAGAAACAACAGAACTATAAAGCAGTCAGTAAACAATTAGAAAAATAACAATAGTAAATCTTTACATATCAGTAATTACTTTATATGTAAGTGGATTAAATTATTCAATCAAAAGACACACAGTGATTATGTGGATTAAAAAAAAAAAAACAACACTAAGATCCAACAGTATGCTGCCTACAAGAGCCCACTACTTTAGCCTTGAAGTTGTATATAGGTTGAAAATAAAGTGATGATAAAAGTTATTCCATGCAAATAGTAACCAAAAGAGAGTGGAGGTAACTATACTTATAAGCGGACAAAACAGATTTTCACTGAAAATCTGTTACAAGAGGCAAAGAAAATCACTATATGATGATAAAGGATTCAATTCATTATAAGTTGTAATAATTGTACATATATGTGCAACATATATAAGATATATATAATTATACATATATGTACAATATGTACAAAATGTTGGGAATATATATACACATGTATATGTACAATTATTGTATTGCAGCACCTAAATATGTAAAGCAATAGTAAGGAACTTTAATACCCCATTTTAAACCTATAGATCCCTTCTTAATTCACTGCTTTTCTCTCACTTACTGTTCAACTGCACTAATGACTGAAAATTCATCTTGTAGTGCCTTATTGAATATGGCATTTACTTTGAAAGTTCATCCACAGTCTTTCAGCTTAGATTCAAGCACTTCCCAACTTATAAAATATTTTACCAAATTACAGCCATATCTTCTCATAATGCATTCATTTGCGGTCTCTTGAACAGCTCAAAATATTTGAAAATGTATAGTATTTCTGTTCATTCTCAAGTTACTGATTTCCCTAAAACAATTAAACTTTTCATCTGGGCTAACTAAAATGGTCACTGTATGTTATTTACTTGTAAATTTAAATATATGTGTCCCAGTTAGTTTGATAATTAACATTGGTTTAATGTTAAAGTCTTAAATTTCCTTTCTACAAACTATATGTTCCTTTTAATAAAAATTTTTTGACGATAAGTAATTTCATATTGGAAATGTGAAAAATGGCATCTGGTAAGCCAAGCATAGTCACATCAAGTCAAAAACAGTTCTAGAACCAAATCTCACTTAAAAATAAGTATTTAAAATAAAAATAAAAGGAAATCGAAACAGAGTAAGGAATTTCAGTCATTTGTATATTGTTCAAAATTTCAGATGGATATAATAAATAATGTTTAATATTTCCAGTGGAAAGTAATATAACATTTTGTAAGACAATTAACAATTTAACACATTTATATTAAATGTATTGTTTCTATTAAAATATAACTTTTTGTTTTCTATCATGTAAGATCTAAAGTCTCATTACTAGGTTTACTATCTCTTGGAAACCCAAACTGCTTAAGTCATTTTTGCACAACTATTTTTCTTATTAAAAAAGAAATAAGTGCTTACCTAAAAAATTTAGAAAATTATAAGAGAAGAAAATTTACCCATATATTCTGCCACCATTCTAAAACTATTAAAATGTAAGTATGAGACCTAGCATAAGTCTGATAGGTATACATCCTACTAGAATATTTTCCGTTTATAGTCTAAATATTTTAACATTTTTTCTTACCTTGTTTTCTTTTATCTACCAATAACATTTTCCATATTTTAGCATATTTGTTTAAAATATAACAATATATGGATATAATTTTATGCTATAGAAATACTTACACTTACTTGCTAAACTTGATCTCTAATTTGTGGGAGACCAAGATATTTCCAAAGTTCTACTCTATGAAAATGTGATATATTGTTGCCTCATGATTAATATAATTTACTCAAGAAAAATGACCAAAAGGGGGATGCTGAACCATAAGTTATCAAAAAATCAAAACCTTTTGTTAAACTTTACTAAATTATTTTACAGAAGAGATTCTGCATTTATTCAAGGAAGTTTACATAATTTCTTGTTTTTCTGCCTTTGTCAAGTATTACTATTATTTTTAAAATCTTTGGCAAATTAGTATGCCAAATATGACATCTAATCTTTGTCTTAATCTGCATTTCTGTGAATATTGAGGATGTTTTACATACTTATGTTTATGTGTTTGTATATGTATTTACTTTCAAATTTATTTTTTCTTTCCATTAGCTTATTTTCCAATGGTATATTTATATGATTTGAAATTCATCTGTGTATGTAATAATATTGAAAGTTTCCTTGGTGTATGCTTTTCAGTGTAGTTTTTCATTATTCTTGTTACTTAAAAAATGTTAAGTGTAAAAGCATGAGTATACTTTATGTGGCCAAATCTGCTGCTATTTTCCTACAATAGTGAGTGTAACAGTGCCTTTATTGTCATACTTGGAAAGGCACCATCTAATCTATCCAAGATATTTAAGTTCTCTACATATTTTCTAATAAGTTATTTCTTTACAAATATTTAAATCCTCATCTACTTAAACATTTTTTGGTATGAATATGATTGTAACTTTAAAAATGTCCTTATTTCTATGGTATGAATATGATTCTAATTTTTAAAATGTCCTTAATTCTAATATCATATAAAAATCATATTATCCCATCCATTTGGAAGACCACATTGTCTTATAAAAATATTTAAATTAGATCCTTGAGGAATCGCCATACTCTTTTCCATAATGGTTGAACTAGTTTACAATCCCACCAACAGTGTAAAAGTGTTCCTATTTCTCCACATCCTCTCCAGCACCTGTTGTTTCCTGACTTTTTAATGATCGCCATTCTAACTGGTGTGAGATGGTATCTCATTGTGGTTTTGATTTGCATTTCTCTGATGGCCAGTGATGATGAGCATTTTTTCATGTGTCTGTTGGCTGTATGAATGTCTTCTTTTGAGAAATGTCTGTTCATATCCTTTGCCCACTGTTTGATGGGGTTGTTTGTTTTTTTCTTGTAAATTTGTTTGAGTTCTTTGTAGGTTCTGGATATTAGCCCTTTGTCAGATGAGTAGATTGCAAAAATGTTCTCCCATTCTAGGTTGCCTGTTCACTCTGTTCACTCTGACGGTAGTTTCTTTTGCTGTGCAGAAGCTCTTTAGTTTAATTAGATCCCATTTGTGAATTTTGGCTTTTGCTGCCGTTGCTTTTGGTGTTTTAGACATGAAGTCTTTGCCCATGCCTATGTCCTGAATGGTACTACCTAGGTTTTCCTCTAGGGTTTTTATGGTACCATATGACCCAGCCATCCCATTACTGGGTATATACCCAAAGGATTATAAATCATGCTGCTATAAAGACACATGCACACATATGTTTATTGCGGCACTATTCACAATAGCAAAGACTTGGAATCAACCCAAATGTCCATCAGTGACAGATTGGATTAAGAAAATGTGGCACATATACACCATGGAATACTATGCAGCCATCAAAAAGGATGAGTTTGTGTCCTTTGTAGGGACATGGATGCAGCTGGAAACCATCATTCTTAGCAAACTATCACAAGAACAGAAAAACAAACACCGCATGTTCTCACTCATAGGTGGGAACTGAACAATGAGATCACTTGGACTCGGGAAGGGGAACATCACACACAGGGGCCTATCATGGGGAGGGGGGAGTGGGGAGGGATTGCACTGGGAGTTATACCTGATGTAAATGACGAGTTGATGGGTGCTGACGAGTTGATGGGTGCAGCACAGCAACATGGCACAAGTATACATATGTAACAAACCTGCACGTTATGCACATGTACCCTAGAACTTAAAGTATAATAATAATAATAAATAAATAATTAAAAAAAGAAAAAAATATTTAAATTAGTTTACATCTAATTGTATACTTTTAAATGTAGGTTTTTGCTTTATCTATGCCTATGCCATGTATATATTTTCATTCCTATAGTTTCCAGGATATGTTCCTTCTCAATTACCTTCTTCAAAATTTATTTGGTGCTTTTGCAGCTTTTTCTCCCTTCTAGGTACATTTGAAAGTTATTCTAATACATCTCATGAATGTTTTTTTTCATTATCTTAACCAGCATTATAATATATTTATACATTTACTTGAGATAAAGTGATATTGTGATAATGTTGTATCTTCTCAAAGGAGAATATTGATTATACTTCTCTAAACATATTTTACAACTAGAATATTGAGTCTTAGTTACTAAATAACTTTGGAATACTTTTATATAAAGAAAGGTACATTTTTGACTCATGTATATTATTGAGTATGATTCACTATAATCCTTAATGTGGGATTTAGTAAATTTTGTTTCCAAACAGAAACCTATTAGAAAGCAAAAGATTGTCCCAGTTTTTTGAGAAATATAACTGTTTCTGTCTAAGAAAACTAAAGTTTGATTAATAAAATAAATACAAGGACTTAAACGTTATTGTTAAATAAAGAGTAAATCAATGAACAAATCTTATTTAAAATCTCTGTCATGAGGTTTTTCTAATATTAAAAATTTGGATTTTTGCTCTAAGAAAAAGTATGTTAGGAGACCTAAATATGCTTTATTTAAGATGTATTCTCCATATTACTTTTTGATCAGTGATTGAGGAATGATTCTGAGTGTTGCTTTTTTAGTTCGATTGGTATCGGTGATGAGCCTAGTCAATGAGACCTGTACTAATGAAGACGTCTTGTTATTTGCTAATCATGAGACTGTCTAGGTGAAAAATGAGCATTCATTCAGTGGAAAGTTGTAATACAAATAATTCACCAATGACTTTATTATTGAATGTTTAAACACAGTCTTTTCATCAGTTCCCATCCATACATGTATAGAAGCATGAAAATTGGTGTGACATATTCTATATATGGGATTTGCAACTTCTGAACTATGCATATTTGATTATGAGAATGACTGATGATTTTGTATTTTCCAAAAAAGTAAATCACTATATCCATGAAACTATATACCTTTCTTGGATTATTTTGAAATGCGTGCTCCTTAAATTTTCCAGACACAGTTTTGCTCTATTCTTTATTCTAACTGAAATTAATTCTTAAACTTAAAAATTGATATTAAATAAAAATAAAGTTAGGAGATCCATATGTCATTCCTCTGCAAAGTATTTCTTAAAGTCTTGTACTTGGAACATGCATTCACAAGTAGATACAACGAACTTAATCTGAAGTGTTTTAACCAATTCAAAGTTTCCTGTTATATAACTATTTTAAAAGGTTATATAAAACCATTTTGTTGCTATAGATTTTGAATTCACAAATCACTAAGTTCCACTACAGTGAACTTGTATTATCACTTCATAAAACTCATTCAGCTTCATCATTCCAGCAAAGATATGACAAGGCTGTTTATCAGTAGGTAATAAGACAGATAATTTAACTGTACAAGCTCTAATTGGTCTAATTCACTAACTGACCTCTCACCACTTGATTCACTAGTACAATTGAGCTCTGATAAAGCCTTTAATTGTAAATTGCACACAGCTGTGAGCTGCTTCTCACGCTGGCACAAAAACACTATCATCGACTGTTTCATCTCTGCGACCTGCTAATTTAGAGCATATGTAACTGTTTTTAATGCTGAAGGCTTGACATACCACAAACAGCAGATGTTGCAGCTGCCCCTGAGACGCTTTATTTAATTCAATTACGTCTTTTGGAGATATGTAAAAAAGCTAGGCAAGATGAGAGAGGGCAGGAGAATGTTAAAAATGGAGCCCCTGGTTGAGGCCCAGGTGGCTCGATAGGCAAATGATTGGGTGAATGTCTAAATGATCTTTTTAATTGAGTAGACTGACGGCTAATCAGGGTCATGAAGTGTTATCACACTGATGAGCTGAGTGGAGCCCTGGGCTGCTCTGCAATTAATGCTGCTTTTGTGAAAGGAGAAAAAAGAAAGATAATGTATACCATCTGGCAATTGTTTATGATAAAAGCAGCAGTTTGCTGCAAATTCAAGTTAAATGCTATTCATAACATTATTTCTGCTGCTGCTGAAGGCAAGGACACGAATCCCAGGCCTTTGTCTTACTTCTCATTCTGATTCTCAACCAAAATATTCATTTTCTTTCACGTGTGTTATTATTAATTACTTGGCTGCTTGCTAATGTATGGCCTGAATGCTTCCCTGTTTGATATGCCAATAAAAAGCCCAGCGAATACTTTTGGAATCTATTTCAAGTAGTTTCATGCCAATGTATCTGATTACAATAAAACAAAGCAATGGCTAAAGTCACAGCCAAAACTCAGAGAAAAACCGTGAGGTGTTGTTGTTGTTTGTCCTAAAAGATTTGTCTCTTTAGTATCTCTGAGATTAATAAAAAGAGGGGAGGATGAAGTTTTAAAAACAATGAAAAAATGTCAGTATGAAGTGATATTTTTCCTGCCTCTAAGAGATCAGCATTTGCAAACTTTAAAGCATATAAGGATTATTCAAAAACTGCTCATTTTTTTTCTCTCTTTATCACTGAAGATATATGCAAAAGGAATCTCATAAAAATTGATATAAGGCTAAAAACTTAAGATAAAATATTGATTGATTTGCTAACTAAACATGAGGGTTATACAGGAGTTTGTCAGACACAACCATACAAAAAATAGGTCGGCTTTTTATCTTGAATCATCAACGAGACCAAAAGCTGTAGCAAGCTCAACTATGGTTTAGAAAAGAAAGAAATGTACCATTTCTTTCAAGCACATAGATATGAGACTTTTGTGTCATTGTCACTTCAAATTATCAAAAACTGTAAGAGCATATATATTCAGGAGTATAACGTGAGAAAATAAAATGCAACCTAAGATCAAGGAATTAGCTTGAAAGTGGTAAAGTAAATGTGGAATTTAAGTACATAAATATAGTTTATGCAGCCAGATTCCATCATTTGGAATTTCTTTGGTTGCCTCAGATATAGTTAAAATGAATGCTGGCTTTAACTGTTATCTATTAGTTGGAAGAAAACGTAGTGCCTGACCCAGAATCTACTTTCAGAAAGATAAAGGTATCACCAAGTATAATTTATAAAGCATTTATGAAAGTTTCCTACTGCATTCTGGACTCTGTGCTAAGTACTGGGAAACAATGATAATAAAGACACAGAAATTGCCATTAAGAAAGTAAAAGTCTGGTGGAGGAGAAAGATAAATCAGCAATATTCACTGTAGAGTGCCATGAGGCAAGCAAGGGGCTGTGAGAATTTACAGGTGTAAAAACTGAATCCAGACTTTGAAAAAAGGTAGAGGTGGCTCTTAGGGAAAACTTTCTAGAGAAGATAACACCAAAGGTGGGTGATAAACAATTGTTAGATTCTGTAGAAGGCTTCACTTTTCTTCAGAATGTGTGAGAAATTGAAAAAAACTGTTATAGAAAAGTTTTCTTATAAAAGAAACATAAAGTGATGTGACAGAAAGGTCTTCCTGAGACAACCCTAGAAAGTCTTAATAAATACTTGCCAAATAAATAATAGATACATTTATATAAAGTTAATGTACATGTGACATCAGAGAATAATTTATACTCACAGTCCTCATCTGGGGGTGCAGAGACTTGTCTCCCATAAAGATGACAAAGAAGAGCATTAGTGAATATAATCACTCCACCGCACAGAATTACTACAGATATGCAGTAAGATTGTCTGTGTCAATTTTGTCACCTCAAGTAGATTGTGACCTCCATAAAAGCAAGAATGATATTTACACTTTTCCGTTTCTTCAATTGTTTCTGAAATGACTTCCATAATATTATAGTTGTGGACATGTGATGACTACCTGCACAATATTAGCAAAAAAAATTTGGTGATGGAGGGGCCAACCGTGTGGCTACGTAAAGCTGTCTGTTTTCTTCAAAGGGCAGGTTTGTACTTGATGATGATCATGGCGAGGGAAAGGAAAGGGAGCAAACACAAAAATCATACACCAGTCTCTAAGTTACTTAAGACAAAGTCAGATCTACTGCTGCAGAAGATTTTTAGGAAAAGAATGTGTATCCAGTTAAAAGTAGCAAAGAAACAAACAAAACACACACACCCTACACAGAAAAAAACAGTCATTTTGATTTGAAAGAAGCATTAGACCTACCATGTCATATAAATGCAAATGAAAGCTGGATAGTTTCCTTTTAGGAAAATCAGGCTGAACAGGCCCTCACTATGAATAAAAGAGTCAGCTAGTGGACATAGGACACTTCTTATATACAACAGGACTGGAAAGGAAAAGAACAGAAATAAAAGGTTTCAGGGTTAGAAGTCAACCTCTGGTGCTTGGAATTATAAAAGGCAAGTTTATTTCAAATTATCTGAGGGAACATAGTATTAATTTGAATAATATCCATTAATATCAATATCAATCCTTATTACTTGCCAAGGATTGTGCTAAATGCTTTATTTATACTATCTGATTTGATCTTTACAACAGCCTTTAAGATAGATGTATTATCTCTAAATTTCTTTTTTTTAAACTTATTTTCAGTTCAGGGGTACATATGCAGGTTTGTTACACAGGTAAACTTATGCCATGGGGGTTTATTGTAGAGATAATTTCATCACCCAGGTATTAAGCCTAGTACCCATTTCTTACGCAGAAATAGAGACACAGGAAGGTCCTATAACTTAGGTAGATTTATAAAGTTAGTAAAGGAAGGAGCCAAGATTTAAACCAACTTCTGACTCCAGAAACCGATACTCTTTAATATGCTTTAATGCTTATGTTGGGAAGTGTTTAGACATCTGACAATCATTCTTGAGCTAAAACCTGTTTTTATTTTCTTTATATAGATGTAAATGAGTATTTCAAAATTATTTTATCGGTATATTTGGTAATATTCTTTAACTTTTGGCAATACCTGTAGGTTAACCGTAAATATTTATTTATGTAATGCAGAAAATAGATCTTCTCATGCTCTAAAACTTCCAACAAAGGAAACTCAAAAGATTGCCTGAACAAGGAATCCAGTTCCACTGAAGGTTTAGAAAAAGCAGTGGTTTTCTTTCTTTTTCAAAACAATCTATGAATCTAATGGAATAATTGTTACTGTACTGACAAAGCCAAATAATTTTTTAGTCTATGCTATGTTTTCTTTCATGCCATTATGCATTTATTAAATACCTATTATGTAGCAGGTACAGGAAGTAAAGGGAAAGAAATGATTTTTTTTTCCTATTCTCGAGGGGTTTCCAGTATAGTTGAGGAGACAGATATGTAAAGGAATAACGATGATACAAAGGTAACTAATACCGTCTACCTAAATTTGTTTGAAATGTGTTCATGATTCCCACATGAACGGATCTTGCTGCTCCAGCTAAGTTCCTAAGCAGTACTTGAGGAAATGTCAGAGTTGTGTTTCAAGTGAGAATCGAGCAATAAAAGGCACATGCAGAAAGGGGTGGACGCTGGGGAAGAGTCCCAGAAAAGCATCCAAAAGCAAATAAGAGGCCAACCAAAGGAGTCCTGTACGGGAAAAGCACATGAAAACAGATTTCATAAATCTCAAGGTCAGTGAACCAAGTGATAGAGAGGGAAGAAAATGAAAGATAGAATTTACACAACATTTTAATGTTCTAGTTCACTGCAGAGGATTGACAGGGGAGCACAATGCTGAATGTTACAATGGTATGTCACAGTAACAATAGGGACTCTATGGGCAAATCATCTAAATTAGGATCCAGTGACAAGAAGCTCTTCCTACTCTTATATTACCTTCATGGAATTATAAATTTTGACTAGAAAGACTGAGAGTCAATAAGTATATTATGTTCAAACACTATAAGTATTTTTTTCTATCTATATATCTTTGTCACTTTTATTGTTAACCTTTGCACAAATGTGAGGCGATTCTTCAAGACTCGTAATTTTACCCACAAAATGCTGTGGGAATCAAGATTCAACTCTGGTAGAATTGTATTAATAACCCAGGAAGTGGGTGATTATTTTTAGGCTATGAGACATACAGAGCCTTTTGGCACTAGGAAAGATGAAAAAAAGAAGCCATACTGGTGTGGACTAAATTTCAAAGGGAAGGTGGGCTTCAAGTTGATCTTTGAAACCTGGGAGCACAGTGGGGAAGAACAAAGGGCTTCGAGATAGTCCTGCCTAAACTTACACTGGCTGTGCTACATGCATGCTGGGTAACCTTGGACTAGTTATCAAATATCTTTTGTCTCAATTTCCTGATCAATAAAACAGAAAAAACAAAATACCTACCTCATAAAGTTGTTTCAAGGATTAAAGTTGCTGAGGCATTAAGGCTGTTAGCATAGTGGCTGGCAAGTGGTTAACACTCAATAAAGGCTAGTGATTGTTTTTATCCTTATAAGGATTAACAGGGGGAAAAAAAAGTCTAGTTCAGGTGGCATAAACTAAATGTGCAAAATTGTTCATGTAGAATGAGAATATGATCTATACAGGGCAGCAAGGAGATCAGACATTCTAGTGGAGGGACTACATTGAGATTGAAAAGAAAAGAAAGCATATGCAGGCTCAGAACTTTCAGTGGACACATGTGTCTCATCTCTTCCCATAAATTCCTAACCCTCCACGAATGTCCAAATAGACGCTCTCTTTTAGAAGGCCTGTGAGGAAATTTTACAAGATTTCAGGATGTCTCAATCCTTCACTTATTTGAGATATTTTACACAATCAGTGATTTTATGTCACATGATCTAGGCATAGTAAATGAGACTTCACATTTTAGTAGGTTAGGTAGACATTTAAAAACATGAAAGAACATGAGATTGAGGTAATTTCAGATAGTGGTAACTTCCATGAAGGAAACAAAGTGACTAAATCTAGGGTGGTTGGGGAATGAGGAAAAAGAAGGTAAGTTCGCATGGTCAGGGGAAGCGTTTTTGAAGAGGCAAACTTTGAATTTATATCTGAATAGTTGAAAAAGGAAGTAGCTGTGGATTATCTGGGGATGAGCATTGGATTAACAATAAGAGCACAGACTTGGAGAGGAAAATAAATTTGGTCTGTGAAGCAACCTGAAGTCAATATCATGGCTGGAGAAAATGAGTGATTGGGAGTATTGAATGACATGAGATAAAAAGAGATAGGGAGTGATCAGTTTATATGAAATCTATATATACAATGATTATATAATATGTAATTATACAGATGATGTACACATATATATGTAGAGGGAGACAGAGAGAATGAGAAAGAGACAGAGACACACACAGAGAATTTCAAACATTTTAAAAACTGAGAAAGAACACATATAACTCCATTTATTGAACCATCACCTGACAGCCAATCTACAAATGCCTCACACAAGTTATTTCATGTATATATCATAGTGATACCATGAGGTAGTATTATTGTTATCCTTATTTTACAAATGAGAAAGCTCAGACATAGAGAGTGTAAGCAAATATTCTAAAGTCACATATTCAATTCCAAATACATTTCTCAAAGTCAGATTTATCTGACTCAACCCATATGCAAATAGTAGTGTATCCTTTTTCTACTAGTTGCAAATATTTTAATTTGTTCCCTTCTGGAAGAGTTTCTAAGCAGCATATGTCACCCACTGTTGATGCGGTTGTGATATGACTTTAAGGAACAAAGTGATATCATAGACATGTTTTCTGTTAATTACAACAATATCAACCTCAGAGGTACAATCACTGAGCACACAGGCCTATTAATATGCTGAACACTGCCAGTTACCTAACAGATTTGGCTGACCTGATGTAGCCATGATCCTAAAATATCTTTGATTATGTCTTCTCACAAAGGGAATGAAAGAAACTAGGTTTATCCAATTTAGGTTGATCCATTTTTGTGCAGAATATAACAATTTGGTAATAAATGCATTTTGAGTACTCCTTATGGTAAATAGCACAAGCAGATTTTAAAAGTCATTGAAAAACTAACCAAAAGCCTAGTTCTCTTATCTTACACTTTTTTTTTTTTTTTTTTTTTTTTTGAGACGGAGTTTCTCTCTTATTCCCCAGGCTGGAGTACAATGGTGCAATCTCAGCTCACTGCAAATTCCGCCTCCCAGGTTCAAACGTTTCTTCTGCCTCAGCCTCCCAAGTAGCTGGGATTACAAACTTATGCCAGGTTAATTTTCTATTTTTAGTAGAGACGGGGTTTCTCCATGTTGGTTAGGCTGGTCTTGAACTCCTGACTTCAGGTGATTCACCTGCCTCTGCCTCCCAAAGTGCTGGGATTACAGGCGTGAGTGACCGCGCCTGGCCATCTTATACTTTAAACATGATATAAGAGCATTTGTAATCCAAAATTCCAAACCCCAAATGTTCCAATATTTGAAACAGCACTGACATGATGTCCAAAGTAAACATTCATTGAAGCATTTTGGATTTTGGATTTTTGGATTAGACATGTTGAACCAGTAAATACAATGTAAATGTTCCAAAAAAAATCAAATATCTGAAATAATTCTGGTCTCAAGCATTTCTGATAAAAGATATTTAACCTGTATAAACCACTTAGAAAAGAGAATATTACGTGTGCCAAGAATTAGCCATGAGCATTATAAAGATTATTTCATTTACATCTCCCAACACACTATGAGGACATTTTTAGCCATTACATAAATAGTTTATGATTCAGTGAGGTTAACTGATACAGAGTCAAAAATACTGTAGACAGTAAGTCAAGGAGAAATATGTTTCCTTGAGTTTGAATCACATAAGCTTTTCTTTTTACCACTTTATAAAATAAGCTACATTAGGACTAAGATAATAGAGTAGAAGTCTTTCTCATCATTCTTGTTTTTTCTATAAGAACAGAAAAAGAAAAGATTTTATTAAAGCAACAATATGTCATGAGAATTGAAAATGATATCAGGAATAAATGATCAATTTATTGCCTCTCAGCTCCAAATGTATCCTTTTTGCCTACTCTGTGAAAATAAATTGGGGCCCTTTAAATATTTTTCCATTGACAGCTGGCACAATATTAATTAAGCTTTATCACTAAAGGGAAAAAAGAGTTTTCTTTCTGGCTTTGGTGTGTTCAGTTGCAAGGCCCGACAGAGCTTGGCTTCTCCAACACCAGGCTCTCTTAGGGTAGGGAGATTCTCCAGTCTCGGCTCCCACAGCTTCCCCAGTGCCTGGCTCCTGCAGTGCATAGCAGCCAGCAACACCAGCATCCAGAAGTTTCCCTAGTCATCTTCAGAAGGCTTCGTCGCCCAATGCCTCTGGTGAAATACCTTCCTGTGAACACTTCCCAGTATCTGAGAGGGCTGATTTTCAGCAAGTTCTGTGGGCAGGACACTGTTACAACTGCTCTGTCCACCAGTGAGCTACAGCTGTGCCCTCCACCGCAAGGTCTTAATTTCCGCCCTAGAGCAGTGTGGGAGATGCCTCTTCCTAAGGAAAATGTCTTCTTATATCTGCACTTATTATGTTCCTTAGAGTTCTCCTTACTTCTCACTAGGCAATCTCTCAATATTTTGATCCTCTGCACTAGTCCATAATTATTTTTATTAAACTTTCCTTATGGAAATTCCTGTGTGATTTCTCTGTCCTGATTTGACTTACACTAATACAGAGATCAACATATTTTTTTAAATTAGAATGTCAATGTGGCTTTAAATGCCATTTCTAAATAAGTATACACATTATTATGATGTTGTTCTAAGTGTCATATTCATCCTTTCATTTACTCGTCAAATATTTATTGTGCACATTCTAAGTGCTGCAGATAAAATATATTAACTATGATATACTCCTAAACTCAAAGAAGGGTCTGGGTTTACCCCAGAATAACAATTATGTGGTGTGATCAGTACTACAGAAAAGGCATACAAATTGCTATACAACTCAGTGATATAAGGTTTTCTTTTCTTTTCTTTTCTTTTTTTTTTTTTTTTTTTTGACAGTCTTGGTCTGTCACCCAGGTTGGAGTGCAATGGTGCGATCTTGGCTCATTGCAACCTCTGCCTCCTGGGTTCAAGCGATTCTCCTGCCTCAGCCTCCTGAGTAACTGGGATTACAGGTGTGCCCCACCACGCCTGGCTAATTTTTGTATTTTTAGTGGAGGCGAGGTTTCACTATGTTGGTCAGGGTGGTCTCGAACTCCTGACCTCATGATCCATCTGCTTCAGCCTCCCAAAGTGCTGGGATTACAGGCATTAGCCACCATGCCCGGCCAGAAGTCTTACAGCTCACTTATTTAAGCAAATCACCTACAGGACATAGAAGGTGGTATGTAGTAGTAGGAAAGCCCTGAAATAGGAGGCAGAATGTCTAGGTCTCAGCTTCTTGTGTGAACTTAGATAAGTCTCATTATCATCTTTGCTTTTTATCAGTCAAGTGAGGATAATGTATGGGCAAAATTAACTTAATATAGTATTATATTACATAGAAATTACCTGCCACAGCATCTGGCTATGATGCAACAAATATTAAAAACAAACAAATAAACTTACCACTCCCCAATAACATTACAAATTTGTGAGAATCCAACTAAAATAACAATATGTTTGAAAATACTTTGTACAGTAAAAGTACTATCTGAAGGGATGACAGAGTTATTCCATATATAATATTAAATGAAATGCTGTTGCTTCATTGGAGTTGGCTGGACAAATGTAGGGAACAGATGATAGCAAGAAGACCTGGCAAACACCGCATGATGAGTTGAAGAGTCACTACAGAAAAGAGTTTAGGGACAAAACTTTTTCCAAGGCACACTGAAGTATGCCTTCAAAGACAAGGCAAAGATGTGAGTGGCAAGGAAAAACAGCAGCGGCAGACAGCTCAACCTGGTATTTGGCAATCAATGGTGGGTGACTGTTTGAGAACAAGGGCCCTGAAGAGAACACGAAGCAGAGGCATAAATAGTGCCAGGCTCTGCAAATAACAGCTGCAGCTGCAAACCCATGCACACTGTGTGGAAAAGATTATACGTCACATGCCAGTCTCTCAAATACACGTGCATTGGCTATTATCATCACTAGTTCTGGCCTTCACACACACCAAGGAAACACATATATGCTTCTTATGCTTCTAAATGTCATTATTTCTAGTGTATTAAAAATAATTTCATTAGTATTGAACATTTGGAAGAAAACTTGAAAAATTATTAAACTTTAGTATTTTTTGGAAATCAGGAAATGTGTTTCTTATTTAAATAAATTCATGGTTTAGTCTGGTTTCCCTAAGTTTGATGAGAACATGAGCATTTATTTGTAGAGGATCTAATAAGATATCAAATATATGAAGCAAATGAAAAAGCCAAAGGTCCTTATTAGCGATTTTTAATTTTATTTTAAACGACATTAAATAAGACCTACTAAATGCAGAAATATGTTTTTAAATAGCATGACTCAATGTTACAAGGATGACTATTCTCAATCTTTAGATTCGTGGCAGATTAAAGATAGCTACGCATTCTCTGACACTCCTTCCACAGACAGGTGAAGACTATGTCCCTCAATTTAAATCCGGGTCAGCTTTATGGCTGCCTTGTCTTATCAGGTATGGTGGAAGTGACACTCAGACAGCTTCTGGGATCAGGTCTTAAGAAACTTGCAGCTTCCACTGCTACTCTCTTGAAATATTCCCTGTGAGTATCGTAGTCTGACATACACCCTAATCTGCCTTGTAAGAAATTCAACTATCTTAAGACACTTATGCTGAAGAAGCCCCATACAGGCACTTTGGTAATGGCTAAATTCAGCCTTTCAGACACCTCCACCAAGATGCCTGACATGAGTGAAGCCATCTTGGATCCTCTGACAGTCCATCCACAGAATACTGCAGGTAACATGTCAAAACCACATGGAGCAGATGTATCATCTAATTCAGTACTGCTTGAATGCCTGGCCCACATAATTGTGAACTTAAAACACAATTAGTGCTTATTTTACACACCTCAGTTTTAGAATAATTTTCTGCGAAGCAATAGATAATTGGGCTCAATGCAATTTCAATAAAATTTTTTGTGGAATTTGTTATGCTGATTATAAAATTTATATTAAGAGTAAAGGATGAAGAATTAAAAAGTGACACTTCTGAATAAGAACCATATAGAGCTAATTTATTTTATGCCATATCAGGATTAAACAGAAGTCTTCAGATAATGTGGTATTGATGCAGATAGATAAATACAGCATTGAAGCCAAACAAGGAACCCAGAGCAAACTGTCTCTAACTTTCGTTCTCACAGACACACATACACACACACACACCCCCCACACACACCTACACCCACACCCACAAATATAACAAAGCCCTAATTGTTGATCTGTGGGGATATGTAACAATATATAGTGTGGGACAGTGGTTTTCCATAAAGAAAAGAATGTTGAAAAAGTATTATTTCTTTTTATTGTGGCATAAAAGTAATTTCAGACGCATTAGAAACTTAAACATGAAGTCCAGAATTTTTTTTTGTTGTTTTTTTCTTTTTGGTACTCTGTCACCAGGCTAGAGTGCAGTGGCACAATCTCAGCTCACGGTAACCTCCACCTCCTGGGGACAAGTGATTCTCTTACCTCAGCCTCCCAAGTAGATGGGATTACAGGTTCCCGCCACCATGCCTGGCTAATTTTTTTTTTTTTTTTTTTTTTTTTTTTTTTTTTTTTTTAGTAGAGACAGGGTTTCACCATGCTGGCCAGGCTGGTCTCAAACTCCTGACACCGTGATCCCCCACCTCGTAGATTTTTAAACTATTAAAAATATAACCTTATGTCTCTGTTGATAAAAATGATATTTTAGCTAGAAAATTTGACATTACAAACATTTATTTACAAGACAAGGGTGAGAAGCAAAACCTTTAAGTAAAAGAAGATATTTGTAACACACATAACCAATAAATGATTAATAAATAGAATATATAAATAATTCCTATATAAGAATTTTAACAACACAAGCAAATAGAAAAATGGGCAAAAGATATGAGCAAATATATACCTAGAAGAGGAAACATTAATTACCCTTAAATTACAAAAAGATATTCAACTTGATTAATCATTAGGAGATGCCATTAAAACTACAATTTGATATTGCCAAAAAAAGAAGAAAGAAAACAAATTAGCACATATCAAGGAAGATAAAGAACATTTCAAGGGTAAGTATAAACTAAGTAATCACTGTAGAGAATATTTGCTTTACCCATCATCATTTTTTGGGCGGGGTAGTAGGGGGCAGAGTTTCGCTTTTGTTGCCCAGACTGGAGTGCAGTGGCACAATCTTGGCTCACTGCAACCTCCATCTCGCAGGTTCAAGTTCTCCTACCTCATCCTCCTAAGTAGCTGGGATTACAGGTGTGCTCCCCACCACGCCCAGATAATGTTTTGTATTTAGGAGAGATGGAGTTTCACCATGTTGGTCAGGCCTGCCCCGGCCTGCCAAAGTGCTGGGATTACAGGCATGAGCCATCACACCAGGCCTACTCATAGTATTAAATATGAGCATATGCTTTGACCTACCCATTCCTCTCTCAGAGAAATCCTTGCATGTATTCACCATAATTCCTGTATAAGAATACCCACAGTAGGGTTAGCAGAGAGTTTTAGCTGTTTCCCATTATCTGTTCTCATCACTTTCTAAAATACTAAAACCCCAGATTATTGGCTGTGCGCATAGTCAACCAGAATAAAGACTACAGGTAGGCATGGTGAAAGGCTTAGTTGTATGCAGTGGGATTTGAGCAGGAGTGGTGTGTGTAACTTCTGGTGAGTGTTCTTTAAAGGATGATGTATGCAGTCTCTTTCCTCCTTTTTTTCTTCCTGATGGCTGGGCTGCCAACATGATGGTTTAAACTGTATCTGCAATTGTGAATATGAAGCTGAAATTGGGATTGGAGGCCCGACATGATGAAACAATATGATAAAGGAAGCCTGGGTTCTTGTTAACATGGAGCACAATATAGGCCCCGAACTGCCTATTTTGTTTTTATATGGAGGAGATATAAATTTCTATTTTGTTTAGGCACATTTATTTTCTGTTACTTTTCTGTCAAACAGTTTTCTGTCACTTTCAGCATAACATAACCCTAATTACTATAGCAGACTTATTCTAGTAAGAACAAATAAAAAAACCTAAAGATACTGGCATGAACTAAACATACTGGCATGGATGAATTTCCAAAAAGCATAATGTTGGATAACAAAACCACGTCATAGAAGCATATGCATAATTTAATTTGTAGAAAATAAAAAAACAACTAAACAATATAGTGAATACGTACATGCACATGCACTAAAGTGAAAAAATAAAAAAAAAGAGAATGTTTAAAAATATATTTGAGAGAGGAAGAAGAATGAATTTGAGACAACTGTATTAGGAGGCTTCAACTACTGATATTTGAGTTTTTAGGCTGGACAGTGAGTATATTGGCATTTGTCCTATTTTATTCTGTAAGCTATACATATACTTTATACATATGTTTCTGCACATATATTTATAAGATGATATTTTTAAAAATAAAGTTATAATAGAAGCTGAGGACATAGATATAAATATTGACACAATCTCAATGGAATTCAGCTCTGAGAATGAGCAAAGGAACATAGTTGTAACTCTAGGGAGTTACGGCATCAAGGGATGGTATTTCCAATAGCATGAGACATATCATCCACTGGAGAGGGAAAGACTGATAAGACAAAACAGGTACAATAGTTTGCAAAGTGTTTCAGGCAATATTTACAAGTTCTCCATCTATACTATGTTGTGTCCCAGAGAATTTAGGTTAAAGGAGCTATGTATACCTAGCAACCATGAAGAAGCAGCAAGTGGGTGTACATGTATCTTTTGGGTCTAGAAAGTACTGGAGACTAAAAGCAATTGGAAAATAATAAACTTCAGGAATATAAATTGAGCCAGAGATTGAATGTGACCCAGCTGTCTGCAGACTAAAATTAGCCTATCTGTTTTGTTTTGGTTGGCCAAAATTTACCAATACAGAGTGTAGGAAAAAAAAAATACATCATTTAGTCCTAACCAGTAAATTCAATGCAATCCAATGATTTAAAAGGTCTCCTATGTAATTTTGTCTTTCCTTGGATTTTTAATGTAAAATTATATTTTTCAAGAGCTCTTCATCCTTCTCTTACATCCCTCTCAATCTGGGTCTCAGTTGGGGGCTGGAAAGGAGGAAGGTAGAATGTATATGATCTTCTGGCACATTGGGTAGCAGTTCTCATCTCGGCAGTGTTGTCTGGCTCTTCTCACCTCCATGACTGAGGATAATTTTAGTCCAGGTGCTGTCTGCTCTGTTGGTATTTGAGGATGAACTCAGTCAAAAAGCATCAACAGTGAACCAGTCACTCTGGTGCTGAATATCTGCCTGGGGTCTGACCATGATTTCTATTTGTCTGGCCTAGGATGTCTTCTCCTGCAGCTAAGGCTATTCCCACTCCTCTTTTGTAGCCCCCTTTAATATATCTGTATTTTTTGTTTGTTTTTATTTTGGAACACTGTCTTAACCTAGTCTTGGAGCCCTGGCTGTAGGCCAATTGGTTCCCTTTCTTAAGCAGTTAAGTATACATCCCAACTACTTCCCTTGTTGGGCTCTCACACTGTGCGCTGCTAGGTACTTGAGCTAATGATACCAGACAACTAGGGAGAGCCCTTATGCTCCAGAGTCCATAAAATGATTCCAATTAGACAATCCACAAGGAGCCTGGAAACCTAGCTAACCTCACCCCATTTTCTACACACAAACTGTCACCTACAGCTCCAGTTTGCTGTTACTCTGTCCTCAAGTGCAAACCTTGTTTGGTGACCTTTCCTGATTTGGAGCTGAAAGTAACAATGGGAGTTCATAGACTGTATGGATGACATTGCCACCATCATAAGTGATGGAACTCAGTGGAATGTGGCTGGTTTCTATCCCTAACTGGGATGCTCCTGCTAAAGGACAGGACCCAAAGGTTCAGCACGATTGCCAAACTTCAGGCAGTCTTCTTAACACTGGATGTCCTGAACAACAAATGGCTCCATCTGCACATTTTTACAAACTCTTGGGCCATTGCCGAAAAGTTGTCCCCTTCAGGATAAAGAATTCTGGAAATAGTTTGCCTCATGGATACCCAAACTATAAATCAAGGTCATACACATTTCTACATATATTAAGGCCATAATAAAAGGCCTCCCAGACACTCCTTATCCCTTTTTGAGTTCCACACACTACTTATCATGATCAAGGAACACACTTCACCTCTTAGAATCCAGTGTTGGGCTCATTCAATGGAACTTTTACCTCTCCAATAGGTTCCAGACAGCTGGTGTAATTTAGAACCTAAGAAGCCCTTCCATGAACCCCTATTTATTTTACAAAATGACCGAGGTACCCCTAAATGCATCTTTATTTTGCCCCAGTTCTTACCCTCTCTTAATTCAAGGTCACTTGACTGACTCATACCTCATACAAAATTTGAAGAAATTTCCCATCATTTCCTATGAACATGTCTTGCCTCCATGTATATAAGGATTCATAATACATGAGGCCATTTAGAAATGTTTTATTAGTCTGTTTTCATGGTACTATAAAGCTACTATGAGAGGCTGGGTAATTTATAAGCAAAAGAGGTTTAATTGACTCATAGTTCTGCATGGCTGAATAGGCCTTAGGAAATTTACAATTATGGCAGAAGGCAAAGGAGAAGCACGTACCTTTTCAAGGCGGCAGGAGAGAGAGCGCACACGCAGGGGAAACTGCCATTCTTAAAATCTTCAGATTTCATGAGAACTCTATTGCAAGAACAGCAGAGGGGAAGTTGCCCCCATGATCTAATCCCATCCCACCAGGTCCCTCCTCTGACATGTGGGGATTACTATTTGAGATTAGGTTTGGGTGGGGACACAGAGCCAAAGCATATCAAATGGATATTTTTTGATATCTTTATGGATATTTTTAACTTTCCCCCATCCCATAAAGGTAGGCCAAATTGGGCATTTACGTCCCTGGTACCCATTCACCACAGATTGTCCAATTGGCCAGGCACTTTTTCATCTAGTGTGTAGGACCCATTTGAGCCTGAATTCCTACCATCCAAGAAAATCTTCCTCAAAATTTGCATTGTAAGAGGGTGGATAACTAATCCAGGTTCTCCCTCCAATCTCCTCTAGGAAACTACAATTAGTTGTCCAGGGCCATTCCTACTTAGTGTGGACTACCAAAAAGGGAGATATAAAACTCCGCTTAGTAAATTAAAAATTACATTTGGAGATAATAAAATTAACACCATATCTCATAATAATGACACCAGAAAACCCGCACTTGGCAATAATAAAAGGTGGAGGAAAATCAACATCAGACAAAGAAGACCTTCCAAATGCAGCTACATAATATTCTGTTGACTCTTGGTCTTGTTACTGTTGGTCTGGGTATGTTCACTGGTTTGCAACCCAGAGACCCGAAACCCTCCAAGTAGGCGATTTTTCAGTCACATGTGGCAAATCCTGAGGCCTGCATTCACTGAGTTGGGCTAATGCAGTCTGGGGACCCCAAAGATCTCAATGGCTGGTGATATGGTTTGGCTGTGTGTCCCCACCCAAATCTCATGTCTAATTGTAATTCCTACCTGTCAAGGGAGGGACCTGGTAGGATGTGATTGAATCATGGGGGCAATTTCCCCCATGCTGTCCTCATGACAGTGAGTGAGTGAGTTCTCACAAGATCTGATGCTTTAAAAGTGGCACTTCCCCTTCATTTGCTCTCTCTTTCCTGCCACCGTGAGAAGACGTGCCTTGCTTTCCCTTTGCCTTCTGCCATGATTGTCAGTTTCCTGAAGCCTCCTCAGTCATGCGGAACTATAAGTCGATTGAACCTCTTTGTTTTATAAATTACCCAGTTTGGGGTAGTTTTTTTATAGCAGTGTGAAAATGGACTAATATAGCTTGTCTGTAATCAACTGAACCAACAGCTAAAGCAAAGAGCTCATAGTAATTGGGAAAATTGGAGGGCTTGCCTACAGATGAATGCTGGAACTCTAGTCTCAGCCACAGATATTTTAATTGGTAAACAAACTGGTACCCTATTGACAACATATCAGGCCATCTGATTTAAAACCTATCTGCAGCAAAACTCCTCTCATTATCTATATGGGCAAACTGTGGACTGTTAGGAGTTTTTAGATTTGGCAACCCTTAATTAGAGCTTTCATTGTGCAAGTAGTATTCTGATGCTTTAGTCCAATTACGGCAGTATCATTGATGCTGGCATCATCTTTATTTGCTTTGTGCCCACCAAATACCTTGACTATAAAAATATTTGCAAGTTGGGTAGGGTGCAGTGGCTCATGCTTGTAATCCCAGCACTTTGGGAGGTCGAGGCAGGCAGATCACGAGGTCAGGAGATTGAGATCATCCTGGCTAACATGGTGAAACTCCGTCTCTACTAAAAATATAAAAAATTAACTGGGCGTTGTGGAGTGCGCCTGTAGTCCCAGCTACTCAGGAGGCTGAGGCAGCAGAATCACTTGGACCCGGGAGGCGGAGGTTGCAGTGAGCCGAGATCTCACCACTGCACTCCAGCCATGGTGACACAGTGAGACTCCATCTCAAAAAATAAATAAATAAATAAATAAAAATAAAAATAAAAATATTTGCAAGTTAATATCTCATGCCCAGTGTTGTCTTCAAATTCCATGACTAACTCAGCCTCATAAAATACCATAGAGCCACCTAAAAATAACACACATCAACTCAAGTGGGTATCCACTTCCCAGATGACATCACCTCAGCCAAAGACTTTGCTGTTGGAGATGTTTTCATTGCTGCATTAGAAATGGCTTAACTCCAGACACTGAGAATACTATCCCAGCAATGTCCATGGGCTGCCTCTCCTAGGGCACTAGCAAATTAGACATGGGATATTTATTGCTTTTTTCCTTTGATATTAGGGATTCTATTACATTTCCTGAGCTTGCTATTTGCTTGGCCCATGATGCAAGTATACTTCTTGTTTTCTGTAAGACTTATATCACTACCCTCTCATTACTAAAGGAAAACCTTTTATTATTATTATTGTGATTTCTAATTGGGAAACAATAATTGTATATATTTATGAGATACAATGGGATTTTAATATATGTATATAATGTGGAATAGTTAATGCAAGCTAATTAACATACCCAGCACTTTACTTATTTCATTTTTTTTTTCTGTGAAACATTTGAAATCTACTCTCTTGGCAATTTTGAAATACACATTTCTATTAACTATGGTCATTATGTTGTGTAAAATATCTCAAAAACTTATTCCTCCTGTCTAACTAAAACTTTGTGCTATTGGAAGAGCGTCTCACCATTCTCCCCTCCCCATCCCCAACTGCAACCCAGAGCCTCTGGTAATCACCATTCTACTCTCAACTTCTGTGAATTTGACTTTTAAAAATTTCACATATAAGTGAGATCATGCAGTATTTATCTTTCAATGCCTGGTTTATTTCACTTAATGTTCCCAAGATTCATCCATGTTGTTGCAAATAACAGAATTTTATTGTGTTTTTTTTTTTAAAGAATGAATAGTATTACATTGATATATACCCAGAAGTGGGATTGCTGGATCATATGGTTGTTATATTTTTAGTTTTTTGAAGAACCTTGATCCATTTTCCATAATGGATCCATAGCCATAAATGGCTATCCTATTTAACATGTCCACCAACAGTGTACAAGTGGTCTCTAAAGGAGAATCTTGTGGAGGTTACTACTATAATTGCCATTCTAAAAATTAATGGAGATTATTGCTTGTTTCAGTAGGTAACTGCCTCATACTGGTGTACCATTTAACTGGACTTCCCACTCCCAGGGCTTTTTACTACTCCCCCCTCTAACGCACCACCAGAAGCTCGCACTCTATGTCTCTAACCATGACAATCACTTGGTCACAAACAAATAGTACTCACTTTTAAATACCTTACAGAATTGTAAGTCCATATAATCCAGTAATATAACTGTTGTACCTGTCACCTTCAACTGACCCAATAAGTACATCAAGATATTATTGTCATAAATAATGTAACTAATGCTGTAACATACCTGACAACCTCACCGAAATATTGTTAGAGACTCTAAGCATTTTAAATTTATTTTCTTGACTAATGCCATATAAATGGGACCTTAGATATGGGGCCAGCCTACCGGGAATCCTTAGACTTTTCATTCCTTTCCACTCTCATAACAAAATTATTTCTATATTATTTGGGGTAACTTAAGTCCGACACTCTAAAAGTTTCCTCTACTACTTGGGCCACTCAAATACCCCAAATAATCAAGCTCAAAACTGATGTCAAGCCATCAAGGAGTTAAGTATAATATATTTTGTTTCATTTTGTTTTGTGAAGTGCCATCTTAACCCAGTTTTAAGGCCTGGCTACAAGCTTATCAGCTCCCTATCTTGAGCAGTTGATTAAATACACACCCCAAACACTTCTGTTATGAGGCTCTTGTATTCTGGGCCACTATGCACCTTCCCTAGTGGCCCTGGGACCAGATCCCAGACAAAAGGGATACCTGTTATGTCTCAGAGCCACAAAATTATTCAAATTAGTCAAGCCACAGGAATCCTGGGAAATCTAGGGTTACTACTTACTTGCCATAAGTTAGCTGCCTTCCACAATTCCAATTTGCTGTTACCATGTCCCTGGGTACAACCCTCTATGTGGCAGCATTCTCTAGCTCAACGTTGTAAATAATGAAGACTTCTGACTTTCATCTATCTGAAAGTCAGTATGTTGTGTCTCACCATCAAAACAATCCTTAAATCTTATACAACACTCTTTTGGCTATCTCTTCAGCCAGATTTAGCTTCATCTGGGTTCTGTGCAAGCCCACCAGAACTAAGGATGCCCCAGAAAACTACAAAAAAGTCTCCTTCTGCCACCCCTACTACTTGCTAGGTTTTCTAAGAAGCGATGCCTCAGGCTGATTGCCTAAAAGATGATCAAACATGAGAGAGCAAGACCTTCTTGGCTTTCATGTACCTGGATGGTTCTAAACACTTCCCAGTTTCTGTCTGACCTCAACTCCAGGTTTATAAAGTGGATGGGGAGCAGAGTAGGAGGCAGAGATGGAAGGTAGGAAGAATAACCAAGAAACTCCAAACTCCTGGCAGCTGTTTTTCTCTTTCCCCGATGTCTGTTTTTCTCCCTTGTCTACCTTGCTCTTCTTACTATATCCCCCAAAGTGGAGGGCTTTTATTTTGTTCTCAATTAATTTTGGTATTGAACACAAAAATTTGTATTTAGGAGTCACGGGAGTGTGATATAGCAGCTGTTTCAAGAGATCTCTTTGAAGTTTGACCTGGTCAAAGAGGTCAACTTGAAGTAAGCACTGTGTTAATGGCATACTTTCAGGATATCTTTTGGGCACTCCCATGATTTCATGAGTACCTCTGTTACACTGAAGAGTCCTGAATGTATTAAAATATCAGCCTGCATGTGTATTATTTTTTCCAGTACAGAAAAATAACTAATTTTTGCTTTGATCAAAAAATTATATTTTTATGTTCTAAACATCATCATGTTTGGCTGACGAGATAGCTTTTGAAAAATCTCATATACTATATTGGGCAAAGTAGGCAAATAAGACAAAATAACAGGGTTACCAATTGGGTAGTAAATACTTCAGATGGATAATGTTCATATAAAATTTGTTTGATTGACTTGAAGTTCAGCTCCTTTTATTTTCTTTAGAGGATGTGCTAAGCAGTGGAAAAACAAAATCAAACTATCTAGTACACCCTCAATATATTGGATTGTGGTAGTTAATAACACACAATAATCCTTTACAATTAGATCTCTTTGCAGTTTAAAGTAGTTTTACACATATTTTTAATTAATTATTTCAATAGACAAAATTGCATATATTTATGCTATATGACATGATGCTTTATATATAATTTTAATAACATATATTCATGTAACGTGCTATGAATTATCATAACATATGATCATAAAACCTGTCCAATAAGATAGACAATGTTTGCATTATTATTGATACTTGACCAAAGAGGCTCAGTAAATTGAAGTGATTTATACTAGAATGAGAAATTAATATACATAAAATGTATTTTTAAGTAATTGGAAGCTTATTGCTCTTTCTGCTGAAAAATGAAAAACAGGTTTATTAAAGGATTAGCAAATCATAACAAGCGTTAGCACTGAGTTCTCAAAGATATCCATTCAAGAATTTGGATTTTGGTGCTATAATTAATCTCCTGTATCCTCCATTCCAAATATTAAACACATCATGAACTTAGTTTAAAACTTGAAAACATATTACTGGATAATTCTTTATAGATTCCTGGAAGTGACTTGAATTTGTCCACTTATGTATATAAAATATGTCATAGTGAAAATAACCACCTAAGAAATCATGTTTATCTTCAAAATCTATGATTGCACTACAGGTTCACATGACAATCTAAATCTCCTGTAACTCATGCAGGATTATGTTGAAATGCATTTCCAGAGAAAACATTTATATAAACATATGCTTTTTATAAATTTGCAAAGAAAAAAATTGTATGGCACTTAAGATTAATATTAAAAATTTTAGCTTTAAATATTTTTTAATTCTGTATGCAAATGAAAATATAAAATTAGAGAATAGAACAAATTAATCTGCAGCATCTCAGTGAAAGGATCCTTGCTTGTAACTCGAATTTATTGGTCTTTTATAAATTGGGTAGTGATTAAATTATAAGCTTCTCCATGAACAGAGAATTATTTCTAATCAAAGAATTTGCAAATATTTGTAACCAGCAGCTCTGATTGGAAAATAAGGTTGTGAGTTTCAGAGTGCAATCTGTAAAATTCTGATTAAATTGAGAATAAAAACCTTGTAGTGCAGAGTAGTCTTGCAGAGCTGGTAGTTATGTGTTTTGGTTTGGATTCTTTTTAGTCTGCCTTGAATGTGGCTGTAATTTCAAGGAAGGAATACTTACTATCTATAAGTTACTGTGAATACTGCTGTTTAGAAAAATATGTGAGAAGAGAAGATCTTCTTGTCAAACTATTTTGTGTCCTTGAATATAGAATGATTTTTAGCAAAATTTGTCAAGGGTACTTCATATACTTCATATCTGAATTATATTGCTTTAGGTTACTAAAAAGAATAACACCAATTTGCTGTCTTTGGTGTACAGAGCACATCAACAAATTTTTTTTTCCAGATACTTTCAAGGTAGACAATAAGATAGTATGAGCAGTCTTTAAAATTTCCATTTTCATAAAAGAATAAACTAAGATTAAGATGAGATTAAGATGTGCCAAAGGCCACAAGCCTCATTTGTGATGGAACCAGAAATACACATTTTACAAACTCCAATTTGACTTATCTTGTCTGCTCTTCCATGTTGCCCTACCTAACCATCTTTGGCATTATTAATTTTAAGAATACATTTTTTAAAACACAGAGGAAAATTTAAGTAGTAATGTACAAAAGACAATTCAATTTAAAGAAACCTCTGTTTAGGACAGTTTTTTAAAAAACTATAACTATATAAAAATATCCAGTAATGACACCTTTTGGAAATATAGAAAACATTAATTCTATGTTATATAATTATAGAGATATAGGTAAAGACTAAAAGAGGAAGAGAGTGAAGGGATAGAGAGATGATAGGATATGCACCAAAATTTTAAGACTATGGGTGATTTTATATATGGGTGTGTGTCTGTGTATACAAAATGGGTGATTTTTACTTTCTAATTTTTTTCTATAATACAAAAATTTAATTTAATAAGAATTTTTTTTAAATCTTCAAAATAAAAAATTTTTATTTCATTTTAAATAAACACAAACAGCCTTTCTGCCTAGGTACATAATATGTGTATGTGTGTATATACACATATCTACATGCATATATAATGTTATGCTCAATATTTTTAAAATGTGAGTAAATATTGTATCAAATACGTACACACGTTTTTGCTCAATATATCTGTACAAAATGTGAGTATTTAAAATCCTTCATTTACACTTCTCCAAAATTGAATTATAAAATAGTGTTAGAACTCACAGAGGTCTACAGAGGTAAAGTGATTCATTCGGGGTCTCATTGTTCTACCAATATCAGAATTGGAAACAAGATCTTTCAATCTCCACCCAGTGCTCTTTCTCTGCTCTGTTAATTTCTTATTTTCAAATACCACTGAAAATTTTTATTAGGTTTATTTTTATTCTCTATGTCTTTAATTTTGTATGGCTTTCAAAGTGTGCAAACAGAATTTATATACTTATTTTATATAATAAGGTTGAGAGAGGGAGAGCACACAATCGTCTCAATTTTAGAGTAAGGTATGTTGGTTAGGCACATTAATGTCAGTGGCAGAATGAGTAAGAGTCCTTTCAGAAAAGAAATGAAGGCTTTTTTAGTTATAACAATGACCTTGCAGATAATTTTTATAATACCCTTCCTCTCCACATCTGAGTATGAGCTACCTGGGAAAAATAAGGAAAACACATAATGCGGATAAGAGGAAAGGTGAGGCCTTGGGAGATGCGATTTACATCTGGAGGCAACAGAATTTCCCAATACTATAACCCAAAACTGGAAAGACTTGTCTACTCTGGCCTAACATGGGCTCTCCAGCATGATGACATGGAAAAGCAGAGTAGAATATGTGCCCTCTCTGCAAAAAGGAGAGAAAGAAAAGGCTAGGCTGATATCCCTGTTTCTCCTTCCAAACTAGCCAATCACTTTAAGTCACTGATCCTTCCCTGGAGAGATGGAAGTGAGGAGACGTGAGGATGACCTGGAAGATTAAGCAAGGAGAACTTAAATGACATCGAGGGAACTATTAAAAGAGAAAAAGTGTTCTCTGCCCTCACCCAACCCAGAAACACACACTAATGTATTCTTATTTGTGGACTTTATATGATTGGAATGAACTATGATTTATCTGCTTAGCTGCTCATGGTCCTAACATTATTATCCCATATGTACATACACATACATTCTATGACAAATAAGGTCTTTGAAAGTATGTATTTCATTAGTTGTCCCCTACTATGTCAGTTTCCTCTCAAAGAGAGAAATTAGGCTTAATTTTAACCCAGGCAGTTCCTAATTAGGGAGACAAAATTTGCTGAAACAATACGCTGAGTACAAAGTTAAAAACAATCTCATTCATTTACTATCTTTTCATTTGTTGTTCTTTATCTGGCTTTAGTTCTTTTTAATACTTTAGGATAGACAGTGTTGTTGGTAAAAATATTTTATTATTAAACGAGAATAAGCATGGATATGTCCTCCTCAGGTAAATTTTGAAAAACCTGGAGTTTTCTCAGACCATCAACGGAAATACCAGGATGTGATGAAAAATACCTTGAAACAGCTTATCGTTGTAATGTAGATCTTGTAAAATTTCAGCGAAATAGAAATAAAAAAGTGATTTTCATTCACATATAGTATTTCTTATGTAGTGAGTAAGATGGCCACGTAGTAATTTTAGAACTTAGGTTGGGCATTTAGAAAATCTACACAGCCTATAAAGGTTTTCAAGAAGAAGAAAATAAAGGTTGAATAGGATTTCAGACAGAGTCAAGAGAAATGACACTGTTCTTGGACTGTAATCCACCATTACTTTAACAGTACTAGAGAAAATGAAGACCTAGAATGTACAAGAAAGAGTGTTGTCTATGTGGAACCAGACGAGTGCAATTGAAGTGGAAACAGAGGCCCACGTTGAGTAGGAAGGCACTGCTGGAAAATCGCAAGGTTTTTGAGAGTCTGTAGAGTGTCAGAAGAGAAGGAGCTTGGCACTTATTACTATTTCTGAAGTTATGTGTTGATTTAGTAATGAATACCTGGTTGCATATCTATGCCCATATTCATTTCCACAACTGTGTCTACGTCTGCATCCACAGCAATTTATCTGTATATCTATACTTGTGCACATATCTGCTATATTTCCTAATTGAATGTTAAACGTTTTTGTACATTCATCTTAAATAGCATTATAAGAATTTTTTTATCAGCTACAAGGTTACCACGTCCATGAAGCATTTTTAAAATTTGCATAATATTCTGCATCGGAATGAGGAAAATTATTACCTCCAATGGCATAGATTTCCCTTTTTCAGCAGAACATATGGATTTATGTAACTCTCTAGTTGTTCTTACAGTTCAGGCTATTAATATTTTCTTGAAGATTTTTACTGAGGACAGTATTAAAATCACCTGGTTCAATTCACTATATATGTATTAACAATTTTAATTTGGTCCTAAACGTATCTTTGCAATTTACCTCAATATGAAGCGCCATTAGTTTTTTTTTTTTAAATACTTGTCAGGTCACATATGAAACACACTGGCAGAGTTTAAGAGGTGCTATTGTAATTGCAAACACATTGCATGATTAGTCAACATAGTGAGTCTTGCACCCTAAGGCACAGATGCCTTCTGGCTGGACCTCCTGGGCAGTTGGCATTCTGACCATTTCTACAGCTTACTATTAACAAGAAACTCTCTTGTGGAGTTGTATATGCTTCATTATTTTATGTGAGACAACTGTAGAAACCACGTTCAAATTTTATGTTCTTCAACTTTTTTTAACAGAGGAAAGCATCACTTTCTCGTATAAATACACTTTTGGAGTTAAATGTGAAAATAAAAAAGGAATAAACTAAAAAGTTAATGGCATAGGACTCATTAGTAATGTAAACTCAGGTATTTCTAGAGCTCAATTTTGTGTGGTGTAGAAGATTTTTTTAAGTAAAAACTAAACTATGTTAATTGACACAGGTGGAAAGTACAATGCAGAAGGCATTTTGATGTTTGGAAAACTATTACGGTTTTTCAGGTACTTCTGACTCATCTGTTAGCTGGAACTTTGAATCTGTCATTGCATTCTGGATGTTTAAAAGGCATTTTTCAGGATTAAAGAAAAAACCTGTAACTGATAGATCAAGAGCATGGAATTTTCATTATTATATTGGATTGTGGTAGTTAATAACAAAATAATCCTTTACAATTAGATCTCTTTGCAGTTTAAAGTAGTTTTACACATATTTTTAATAATTTTAACAGACAAAATTGCATATATTTATGCTATATGACATGATGCTTCATATATAATTTTAATAACATATATTCATGTAACTTGCTATGAATTATCATAACATATGATCATAAGACCTGTCCAACAAGATAGACAATGTTGCATTATTATTGATACTTGACCAAAGAGGCTCAGTAAATTGAAGTGATTTATACAAGAATGAGAAATCAATAATTGACAGAATTGATACCATAATGTCAAGCTTATGTCTCCAACATTCTTTTCATTAATATACTCTTGAATTATTAACTATTTAATTGACTCTTAATTACCACTCATTTATTGAGTATTCAGAATGTAAAATGCATTTCTTGTAGAGGCACAAACACAAAACATGATTCTTATCTTCAAAGAAATCATAGTTTTTTTAGTGACATGGATGTTTAAAAGAATATTATTTAGAACGATTGATGTGAAAACAGAGAAAAATATGACAATAAAAGTGATGGCTTAAGGAGAACATAATGAACTCTGTAAGACTGAAATAAATAATTTTTTTTTAGAGTAAAGATAAGTGAACGTGGTGTTGAAGAATATATAGGTGTTTCCTTGTAATGTAAGGCAGAAAGGACTTTCTATTTGTACAAGAATCAACGTGGGCTCATGAAGCAACCTGGGATTTACAAAACTCTCAGTAACTCTATGGCTAGTTGGACAAATAGGATGAGGCTGAATCATGAAGGGCCTTCTCCTTTCAGAAATTATTTAGAGTAGTATGCTCAGAACACTTCAGAACTAGAGGAGATTACTGAGATTACCGAGTCCAATTTCTTTATCGTACCAATGAGAAAATTTAAACTCTTAGAAAAACTAAACAGTCTAAGATGTAACTGGTTAGAAGGAGGTAAAAGTGACCCACTGAGCAAGAACTGGCTCACTCTAGTCTGAGAATCAGGCCATTTTGGATCACATCTGTAGGCATATTTATAAAAAGACGAGGAAAAATTACATGAAGATGATACGTGTGAAATATATTTTTTCAATCTACTGATTTTGAATGCTTGACCCAGGGAAATAAAAATGCTATTCTGCCTCTGGCTTAGTGGATTCTACTACACAGAGGACCAATGTATTAACATTTTTTTTGTATTTTCACTAAAGAGATTGGATAGCAACTATTTAAAAGAATACACTTCACCCCACATCTAGAAAAGGTTCAAAAATTAATTCATGACTTAAAACCATTCAATTTCTAATCATCTTCTAACACCTTGGAGGGCAAATCAGTTGTTGGAAATTCTCAAGATGCCATTATTATCATTGTGCTGAATTATTAAATACTTGTATCAAAGCACTAGATTAAATTGCTTTGGTCTTATGTAAAAATCCTCTGATCTTTGGCAATCATTACTTATTTATAGCTTCCATAATTTTCCCCTTTTGCAAAAACAAAACAAAAAAAGGATTGCTAACTATAGCTACAAGGCACTATTTTACTTTTACAGTAAAAACTGTCTCTAACATGAAAAAAGTTAAGACAAAAACTATAGTCTCTAAAATTTAGAAACAAGATTTTCTATGTGAAAAGCAGATTATCTAAACAGTTTCTTTCCCTGAGAGAGATATTCATAATATTTATTGTAAAATATAAATATTAGGTTTCTTGCTTCATGTGAACTATTAATAGGTATGGTAAATATAATTCTTCTAAAACAGAACTAGGATAATAGCAACAGTTAATGTTTACATTTATTGAAGGACATGTGAAGATTACTTTAAAAAGTTAGAAAATTAAATAAAAATTTCCCATATGACAGGAAAAGAATATTCAACATGTGATGTTGTGCTGAAATTGGCTGCACTTTCACATTGTGGCTTTAAACAGAACATGTCTATGCTAAATCTGGATGTGTTTCTAAAACCTGGGCTTGGGTAAGCTTGTACAAGAAAAATTGTGCTAAATATTCTGGTTTACATGTTGATCTGTAGCAACAAATTTGTCTTTAGCTGAGAACTATCATCTACTATTACCCTGGCAGCCTTAAGCAACACCTTAGATAAATAATAATGAGGGCGTTTTGTTTGTATGTTTTGTTTTTGAATGTGTAATTTTTCATTGTTGTAAAGACTAGCAGGAAGTCTTTATAAGATTAGAATTAAAAAATTAAATGATAATATAAATTACAGTTACAGTTTGGTATCTTTTACCTAAATGGAAAACCAAATGTCTTGGGATACCATTAGTTCCAGAAACTAAAACACTTTCGATATCTGATTATTTCCGTAATATCTGTGATTTTTGGCCAGTAGGACGCTATTAACAATAATGCATTTTTATTAATAATTGACTAAGATTAAATTGACATTGAAATGATTGAAGAAATTTTGTTGTTTTCAATAGGGATAATTAACAAAAATAAGCATTAAACTAAGAATAAAAGGTCTAAAAGCATTCAGAGTGGTGTGCAATGAGCGTCATGCTGTAGTATTCTCTATTCTCTCCTTCCTCCTTCCCTGGATAGGAGACACATAGCATGGGAGGAAAAGCATCTGGGTAGAAAGAACTCAATTTAAGTCCAACTTTGTGCTAAATTAGTAAGTTGAAATTCAGGTAAGTCACGACTGAACTAAGTGTATTTCTTTTTCTGTAACTAGGAAAATAACGCAACTTAGAATAGCTAATACACCATAAAGTAGATACTGTTATTATGCCCATTATAAGAGGCATAGATTAAATGTTGACACACAGTTTCAAATCAAGTCATAACAGGTGCTCTTAAATGCTATGAACTACTGACTCAGCTGAGCCGTTAACTTTCACTTGATGGTTGCTTATACATTTTAGGGACTTTGTGAATCACAAAGGTCTTAGTGAATTAAAAAGCACCTTCCAAATGTATCACAGAGTATTTTATCATTTCTCCAAGTGATAAGATCATTTTGTTCCTAAAAATCTATACTTTTCTTGGGAAATTTGAGTAAAGTATCTGGTCTAGTTAATCTAGTGTGTCAGTGTCATTTCCTAGTTTTGATACACATGACCATAAAATTAGGAGAAGTTGGATGAAGAGTACATTGAACCTCTCTCAGCTATTTTTATATCTTGTAAGTTTATAAATATTTAAACATAAAAATGTCTAAGAATGGATGTTTTCTACAGTGTCTCTATGGAAAGTGCACAAGATGTTCCATTAAGATATAAAAAATTAAAACCTCTATTTCTATTATTTTGAGGTATGTTCCTTTTACACTCATTTTGTTGGGAGTTTTTATCATGAAGGTATATTGAATTTTATCAGTTTTTTTAGCACCTATTGAAATGGTCATGTGGTTGTTCTTCATTATGTTAATGTGATGTATCTGGATTATTGATTTGCATATGTGGAGCCATCCTTGCATCCCTAGGATGAATCCCACTGATCATGGTGAATGATCTTTTTAATATGCTGGTGAATTTGGCTTGCTAGTATTTTGTTGAGGATCATTTCATCTATGTTTTATTGGCCTGTAGTTTTCTTTTTGTTGTGTCTTTGTTTTTGGTATCAGGGCAATACTAGCCTCATAGAATGTGTGGAAGTATTCGTTCCTTTTCAATGTTTTGGAATAGTTTGAGTAGGATTGGTGTTAGTTCTTCTTTAAATGTTTGGTAGAATAGAGGAGTAAAGTCAAAAGGCCCTGGGCTTTTCTCTGATGGGAGACTTTTTATTATTGCTTCTATCTCATTACTCATTGTTGGTTTGTTCGGGTTTTCTATTTATTTATGGTACAATCTTGGTAGATGTCCAGGAACTTATTTATTTCTTCCAGGGTATCCAATTTGTTGTTGTATAGTTGTTCATAATATTTTCTAATGATCCTTTGTATTTCGTGATAATAGTTGCGATGTCTTCTTTGCCATCTCTGATTTTATTTATTTGAATCATCTCCCTTTTATTTAGTCTAGCTAAAGATAAGCCAATTTCTTATGTTTTTGAAACACTAACTTTTTGTTTTCTTATTTTTATATCTTATTTTCATGTATTTCTGCTCTAAGCTTTATCATTTTTTCTACTAATTTTGAGTTTGGTTTGTTCTTGCTTTTCTAGTTTTTTAAGGTGCATGGTTATGGGTTATGTTGTTTCTTTGAAGTCTTTCCACTTTTCTGATGTAGGTGTTTATTGTTACAAACTTTCTCCTTAGTACTGTTTTTGCTATATCCCATAGGTTTTGATATGTTGTAGCCATAAATTACAAACCCACAGCCTACATCATACTGAACAGGGAAAAGCTGAAAGCATTTTCTGTAAGAACTGGAACAAAAAAGGATGCCCAGTTTCACCACTTTTATTCTGCATAGTACTAGAAGTCTTAGCCAGGTAAATCAGGCAAGAAAAGGAAATAAAGGGCATTGAAATTGTAATGAAATAAGTCAAACTGTCCTATTTGCAGACAACATGATCTTACACCTGGAAAAATCTAAAGATTCTAAGGTAGAAGGTGGGACTTGACTCCAGAGGTGGGACATAAACTCTGGACCAGATTGAAGACTAGCTGAAGCAGGGAAGGGGTAAAAGCACCTCTCTATAAGACACAGCCACCAGTGCCATGTCAGTTTAGCATTGCTATAGCAACATCTGAGAAGTTACTGTCTCTTCCCATAGCAATGACCCAGAAGTACCACCCTTTTTCTAGAAAATTCTGAATAGCCTACCCCTTGATTTGTATGTAATTAAAATTGGGTATAAATATGACTACAGAACTGCATCTGAGCTGCTGCTTGGGGCACACTGCCTATGAGGTAGCCCTGTTCTGCAAGGAGCAGTAACTTTGCCGCTGCTGTAAACTGCTACTTCAATAAAAGTTGCTGTCTGACATCACTAGCTAATCTTTGAATTCTTCTCTAGGTACAGCCAAGAACCATCCCAGGCTAAGCCCCAATTTAGGGGCTTGCCTACCCTGTATCAAAAGCACATGCAACAAAAACAATTATTGGCATACGGGATTACATCAAATTAGAAAGCTTCTGCACAGAAAAGATAACCATCAACAAAGTAAAGAGACAATTTACAGAATGGAAGAAAATATTTTCAAACTATTCATCTGACGACAAGGGATTAATAACCCAGAATACATGAAAAACTCAAACAACTCAATAGTCAAAAAAAAATCTGATTTTAAAATGGGCAAAAGATCTAAATAGACATTTCTCCAAAGACGACAAACAAATGGCCAGCAGGTATATGAAAAAATGCTCAACATCACTAATCATCAGGGAAATGCAAATCAAAACCACAATGAGATATCTCACAACAGCTAAAATGGTTATTAAAAAGACAGAAAATAACAGATGATAGCTAGGATGGAGAGAAAGGAGAACAGTTGTACACTGCTGATGAAGTGTATAGATTAGTATATCTACTACAAAAAACACCATGGAGATTCCTCAAAAAACTAAACCTAGAACTAACATATAATTCTGCAATCCCATATTTATTTCAGCACTACTCACAATACCCAAGATATAGAATCAGCCTAAGTGTCCATCAGCGGATGAATGGATAAGGGAAATGTGGTATTTGTACACAAGGAAATATTACTCAGAAATAAAAGAGAATAAAATCTTGTCATTTGCAGCAACATATATGAAACTGGAGGACACTATGTTAAGTAAAATAAGCCAGGCACAGAAAGATAAATATCACATTTTCTTACTCATACGTGGGATCTAAAAGAAATTGAGCTCATGGAGGTAGAGAGTAGAATGATGGTTACCAGAGGCTAGAAAGTGGGGGTGGGGTGAAGAATGAAGAGATTGGTGAATGGGCACAAAAATACAGCTGGAGAGAAGGTGTAAGTTTTAGTGTTCAATAGTACAATAGCATGACTACAGTTAACAATAACTTATAATGTATTTCAAAATAGCTAGAAGAGAAGATTTAGAATGATTCCAACAAAAAGAAATAATAAATGTTTGAGGTGGATATTCCAGGCATCCTTATTTGATCATTGCATGTTATACGCATGTTCCAAAAAACACATAGATGTGCACAACCATTACATATCAGTAAAAAAATAAATTTTAAAATCCCTCTGGCATTTTTCATCCTTTCAAAGTTTCTATTTTTATGTTGTTTTATAATGTATGTAATGTATTAGAATACACATATATTTGAAAGTATATACATATTGAGGATTCTGGATTAAAATTATTTTTTACCATTATAGATATGCTGTGAAAACTTTAGAGACTTCTGGTTTAAAGTTATGGTGGTACCCTAGAGAAAGTAGAATAATGAAAAATAAATAAATAAATAAAGTTATAGTGGAAAGAGAATATACTTTAGAGTCAAATTTGGAATATAATTTGTGTTATAATCCAGGCCCTTTCACTGATTAAATGATGCAAGACATATTACTTAATTTCTATAAGTCTCAGTTTCCTCATTTGAAGAAAAAAAAAGAAAAAAAAGATGGGCCAGGCGTGGTGGCTCACGCCTGTAATCCCAGCACTTTGGGAGACCAAAGCTGGCAGATCACCTGAGGTCAGGAGTTCGAGACCAGCCTGGCCGACATGGCAAAACCCCGTCTCTACTAAAATTACAAAAAAAAAAATTAGCCAGGCTTAGTGGTTTGTGCCCATAATCCCAGCTACTCAGGAAACTGAGGCACGAGAATTGTTTGAACCTGAGAGACAGCGGTTGCAGTGAACTGAGATCGCACGACTGCACTCTAGCCTGGGTGACAGAGTGAGACTCTGTCTCAAAAAAAAAAAAAAAAAAAAAATTAAAAAAAATGATGGTAACAGTACCAGTTACTGTAACATTTATGTGAGAACATTTGTGTTTTGTGCTTAACATATAGTAAGACTCCAGTAAATGTTTGTTTTTCTCGCCGTTTGAGAAAACTGTGACTTCTACGTATTTATTTTCATTAATTCTCCTGTATTAGAAGTATTTTGAGAAGCTGGAGGTTATTAGAGAGAAGCAGGTCTACACAACTACTTACAAATTGATCAAAATTGCCCAAATCATGAAATTCCTGCTTTAGGAAAAATCATGGTTTTCAACCTGAGTTGCAATTCATTTCAGTAGCATGGAGGTAGTAATTTCTTCCTAAGGGAAGCCAAATATATTAAGAAAAAGCAAAAGTTTTGCCAAGTTTTCCAAAGTATGTTTTTAATAGTTTCCCAATATTAATGTCTTATTTCAGAGTGTCTGAAACTGATTGGGTAGCATGTCAAATTCTAAAAGAGCTGAGCTTTGTTATATAACCTGATATTTGTATAAACACTCATGTATTGGCTTTAAGGACTGAAAGATTGCTCTTCCATTCTGATGCACACAAACTATTCATTGCAATATGTTCAAAATTTTGAATTCAATATTTTCACTTCTGATATTTACCCAAGTAACTGACAATGTCTTAGTTGCATTTATAGACTTAGATACCAAATACTTTTTGATAAAAAATTTTCAATCAGTGGTACAGCTTTGGTGGAGAGAAAGATTGGCTTAATGCTGGTGTCCTCACCAAAAATTTTATTTGAGACCTTGCATTTTCCAGCAATCTCAGTGTTATGCTGGAACCCTATGAGTACTTCTGGCCAATGAGGAGTGAACAGAAGGGATAGGTGTCACTACTGGACAGAGTTAACAAAGAGTTACCAAGCTTCCTTCACCCTTCTGCTGCTGTAGTGGCTCTAGAGAACATGGGTTTCAAATGTCATGGCTACAGGCTGAAGGAGAATCAATTGACCACATTAGACGTCATCTCAAATAAGAAGTTGAGCCTCTGAGATTTCAAAATTTGATTATTGTGGCAGCTAGCTACCCTGATTTAAACAGTGGTTTGGCTGTTAAAAAATTTATATATATATTAACTCTTATATGTGTAAATATATATTGTTTAATATATAAATAAAAAATAATAAAAATAAAATTTATGTAATGAGTAATAGATTTAATATATATTAAAATCATATATAAATATGTTTTAAAATATATACAAATTAAAAATAATTTACATAAATTTTAAAAACATAATTATTATATGATTATATGTAATTAAGTTTCTAATTATAGATATAATATATAATTTGTATATTATATATTTATATTTTTTATTTAATAAAATAGTATAATTTATATGTAAAATATAACATATTTATATATTAAGTTATATATTAATTACCTGTTATATATGTTTATACAAGCTTATATACACACACACACTCTTACAATGACTTTTATTTTAGGTTCAGGGGTACATGTGCAGGTTTGCCATATGCAGAAGGTTGAAACTGGACCCCTTCCTTACACTATATACAAAAAATCAACTCAGGATGGTAAAATTTATGTTTTTGAGAAGCTAACAAATTGTATAAACCATCTAAAGACTAATTTTAGTATCATTCAGAGATTGTAGTTAATTGTATGTTAAATCACACTTTTATTAAAACACAAGTAATATATGAGTTAAAAATATAATGAAGGCTGAATTATTTTTAAAATTTATTCTCAATTATCAGTAAAGATGCTTTCATTCAAAAGTGACCTCCACATACAGCTCCTTTCATGTTCAGATACCTTCTAAAGTTCTCTAGAATGCCCAAACTGAGCGCAAATTATCACAGCCAAAAGGAACTCTGTCTATACTAGTTCTTTCCGACTTAAGAAGAATTGTCTTCTCCAACTAAATGTAGACCTAAGTGTACTCTATGATGAGCTTTTTTCCTTGAATAATCAGTAAATGAAGAAGGTTATCTTCAATTTCACATAAGATGCTATTAGCAATTTTCTAATGTGAGTATCAAAGCTGTGTGGAATAATTCTTGCTATTTAAAAACAAAATGTTTCCAAAAGGTGTAGTATTAGTAGCTGTACTTGAAGATAAAAAAGGTAATCATTTACTTCATTGTGAACAAATGTTGCTTCCAGGTGAAAACAGCAAAATCTACCCCAGAAAGTAAAAGTTTTAAGCTTAAAGACACGAGAGAAAATTCCCTTGTCACCTAAGCAAAAAGTTTCTCTGTAGAAACATGTAGCATGTCATTGGAGCTTTTAAACCTGAGACCTATGAGGAAACCAAACAACTAATTGTCTCTATAAGAAATACTCAGAATTTAAAACCAACTGCTAGGAGTGACAGCTAATGAAACACCATTTAATTACTTTGTAGTCATTTTAGGTATTAAAAAAAAAAGTGAAAAAAATCCTAGTACAAAGGGAAAGTTCTGAAAATTCTGTAGAAAATCATTTGGATTTGGATACATTCTTTTTACTGAATTTGCCTAGCTTTCCAAGGCAAACATTCTGAGACTTTTGTAAATAGCCAAGGAACCTCTGATGCTCCAAAGCAATCAGAACCTCAGCTATGCAAATCATTCCAAATGAAGCAGAACTTCCTAGAGAATTGCAGAATTAATTAATATCAGGATACTGGTTTTGAAACCATAGCTTCTTCACAATTGAATAGTAAAGGCAAGCCCATTTATTTTATTACATATTTATTTTCTGTAATAGTAAAACAAGCAAGCTCTATTTAGATAACAAAACATTAGGGGTCCTTTCCTTTTTGTTTTTTCCACATTGAAGCATATTTAGCCAAATTTCTTAGAGAATGGCAAAATAACAATATCAAGATACTGATATTTAAATTGAAGGAAATTTAGCTGAAAGAAATATGATTTTTCGGAATGCATTTAATTTTACACATGATTTTTAATACTAGATTATGCAACATTTTAATTTATAATAAGGTCAAATAACTTAAATGTATAGTAATGTAATATTCCAGCTTTAAGTCTTAATTCCATGGAAGAGAAAATGACACCAGCTAACTTAAGCAAAGGAAACTTATTAGGAGGATTGTAGGTGGCTCACAAATTAATTAGACCCCCAAGTTAAGAAATGGCCAGTGTACTTAATAATAGAGTATTTCAAATTGCTGAGAGTAAATTTCAAATATTCTCACCACAAAATAAATGTTAACTGTTGACATGATGGATATGCTAATTAGCTTCATTTAATTCTTCCACATTGTACACATAAATTACAACATCATTTTGTACCCTATAAATATATACAATTACAAGTTGTCAATTTACTTTAAAAAAAGTCAAGGCACAATATATATCTGGAAGTTTAGTCAGCTTAAACCACAACAATGATCTTATAGAACCAACAGTTTAATGAGAAACCTGCATATGTGATGGCTTGTCTGCACCAGAAAGGCAACTGCTTCTTTTATGTTTACATCATAGTCAAAATTCTGGAGAAATGTGTGCCATGGGTTTAACTCATGGCATATTTTGCTCTCTTGGATGAACTAATATTTTTATTGCTTTGGGGAGACAGAGACAGAGAGTGTGTGTGTGTGTGTGTGTGTGTGTGTGAGAGAGAGAGAGAGAGAGAGAGAGAGAGAATTGTCCAATATACTGCACTTCTTTAACTGTTCAACATTCTTTTAAACCCTTTAACATGTTTGCATTTCCAAAAGTGACTGTTCAATATAATTTTTAAAAATTCACTACAACAGCTAAAAACACAGTTACTTCATTTTTTACTTATTCTTTAAGCCCAAATAGCTATTCCTACATTGGTGATATTCTGTGTATCTAGTATGATTGTACAGCAGATTGAATACCTCTCTTCCTACCTTAGCCAACAAGAAAATACACATCCAATTTTAGACATCTAAAATGAGCATATCAATACCAAAGACAAGTGTCGAAAAATATATGAATATGCTTCCCAGTTCCTGCAGAGATAAATTTCATATAATTGTATACAAATTGAATATTGTTATATTTGAAGACATTCCCAAATTTTAAAGCATAACATCTTCAATAAGACCCCCCACACTCATTCATTTGTAGGGTTATTTATTGTTCACCTAAATTTCATATGACACACATCTTTCTTATTAAATAAAGCACTTGTATGTTAATACCTTTCTTTTGACCATCTTTCGTTAAATAAAATATTCAATTATTGTTTAAGAATTATCAGAAGCTTTAAAAGAATTTAAATGTTTTTCTTAGAATTGTGTTGAGTCAGTCAATAAGTAATATGCAAACTGACACAGCATGCCTGTCTTAGCAAGACTTTAACAATGAATTCTATCCCTGGCATTATTCTATTCTCATCCTATGTGTACTAGGAAGGTTCTACCAAAAAATTTGGCTTCAATTACTACTTTTCTGTAAGTGTTTTTCTAATTACATAATAAAAGCTGTATGTTTTCCTGGACTTGAAACCTATGCCTTCAATGGTGTCCTATCAATGCCCCAGGCTCTTTCGAGTCAATAAACCAGAAAGAAAATTCATCTACTTCTTTTTAAATCTAATTTCTCCTGGTATTTTTGTATTAGTGAGTAGAACAGGTCACATTTAGAAATGTGGAAGTATCTGGGAATCATCTTTTTTCATATTCAACCTATATCCAGTTTATCAAATCAAATTGATTAACCTTTAAACATTTTTCTGATTACTCTTATCTTTTTCAATTTTGCTGTCATTCACCTAAAATACTAAATATTTTAACCTTGATTATTAGAATAAATTCTAGTTAACTTTTAGATTCAATTTTCTCCGTTTCATAGTCATATTTTATTTTTTTTTACTACAGCAAATTTTTAATAATTATTTGGGAGAGGTTATGTTTCTCCCTTACACAAAATCCTTCAGTTGTCTTCCTTTGCATTAAGGACACATTTAGGAATATTTTGTAATGTCACATAAAAAAGCCCATGCCTAACATTCTAGCTTCCTCTCCTATCATCACTATATACCTTCCTTTCTTTTAATTGTAACAACCCATGTAGGTCTTAATATATGTCTTCTCTTATCTTTGATGCCTTTATTCATTATCTGTTCTCTATCTAAGACCCCTGGATAACTTCTCTTTTCCTTCAAAGTACCTGCAACACATGGATGACAGGCTGAGACGGGCACGCCCTCTGGATTTGTTTCTTCTGTCTCTTCCACTAGTTGTTGAGTTCCATGGATCTTATTTAATTGAATGTCATTAAGATCACAGCTAATGAATTAACTTTCACAACAGAATAATACCAGCCTCAAAATATTATTATTTATAAACATTTATTGAATTCTTACTAATGAAATACTAGGCTTAGTAGTCTGCATACATCATGTCACTTATCCCACAAGAGTATTTATAAACTGGCCATTGTTTTCACAGATTACCTCTGTTTGCCTTTGTATTAATTATCCAGCAGCATTTTAGCACTGTTGATTACGATCTTCTTCTTGAAGCACTATTTTTTTCATTCGATTTCCAGATATCATTATCTGTTGATTCCATCCCTTCCTTATGGAAACATATTTTCTCTCTCTCTGCTAATTCTTTGCTATATTTATTCCTATGCATTGAAGTGTACAAGAACTTGCTTTTAAATATTTTCTCTACTTTCAATCATTTCCTAGGTGATCTTGTTCAGTTTCAAGTTTGAAAGTATTCCTTCTTTTTGTATATGTTGAAAGAGTTGAAGAAGGTTTTGATTTATGATTCAATCTCCTATTCATTATTGTTCTATTCAGATTTTCTATTTACTTATGAATTATTCTTGGTAGGTTGGATGTCATTGGGCATTTATGCATTTACTTTAGATTATCCAGTTGTTGGTGCATAATTGTTCATAGCAGTCTTTTTTATTCCTGTGTAATCTGTGGTAATGCCTTCGCTTTCTGATTTTTAAAAATTCTCAATTTTTTCATAGATATTCTAGCCAAGGAGTTGTCAATTTTGTTTATCTTTTGAAGAAAACGGCTAGGTCTCATTCCTTTATATTGTCTTTTTAGTCTCTATTTTATTTATTACTACTATAATCTTTTATTATTACCTCCACCATGCTAATTTTGGGCTTAGTTTGTTGTTCTTTTTCTAGTTCCTTGATATGTAGAGCGAGGTTGTTTAAGATCTTCCATTTTTAATGTGGATGTTTATTGCTGTGAACTTTATTTTGGTACTGCTTTTGTGGCAACTTGTAATTTTTATTGTGTTGTGTTTTTGTTTTCAAACAATTTTAAATTTCCCTTTGCATTTCTTTTATGACCCACTGGTTACTCAAGAATATTTTTTAAAATCTCAACATATTTGTGCATTTCCCAGCTTTTCTTCATTAATTAATTTCTAGTTTCATTCCATTGTTATTGGAAAATATATTTGAAATTATTTCAGTCTTCTTAAAGACTGAAATGTTAAGACTTCTTGTTGAGATTTGTTTTGTAACCTAGTGTGTCATTTATTTATCCTGCAGAATTTTTTGTGTTTGCTGGAGCAGAATGTGTAATCTGCTGCTGTTGGGTAGAATGTTCCGTAGGTGTCTCTTAGGTCTATTTGGTCTACAGTATTGTTCAAGTTCATTGTTTCTTTATTGGTTTCTGTCAGAATGTTCTAGCCATTATTGAAATCGGCATATTAAAGTCTTGTGCTATAACTGTATTGCTATCTATTTCTCCTTTCAGTATTATCAATATTTGCTTTATATATTTAGGTGCTCTGAAATTGGTGTATATGTACTTATAACTGTTATAACCTCCTGGTAAATTGATATTTTTTTATTATATAATATCCTTTTGTGTCTCTTCTGACAGTTTTTGACTTAATGTCTATTTTGTTTGATATAAGTATAGCCACCGCTGTTCTTTTTTGGTTATGATTTGTATCTCTACCTTTTTCTATTCTTTCACTTTCAGTCTATGTCTGTTCTTTAAAATGTAAAGTCTCTTGTAGAAATTTGTAGTTGGATCTTGTTTATCTTTTGTTTTGTTTTGTTTTGTTTTTTAATCTAAACTCTCTTGTCTTTTGGTTGCTGTGTTTAATCTGTTCATGCTGAAAGTAATTTGATAGGTAAGAACTTACAATTGCCATTTTATTGTCTTCTGTCTGTTTTGCAGAACCTATTAACTATTATCTTCATTTCCTCTCTTACTGTCTTTTTATTTGTGGATTTTTGGTACTGAAATGCTTTTATTCCTTTCATTTTTGTGTGTGTGTGTGCATATTCTATATGTATTTTCTTTGTTATTATGAGGCTTACATAAAACATAGTTGTAACACTCTAAACTGGTAACAACTCCAATTTTCAAAACAAAACAAAGAACTCTACACTGTTACTTCACCATACTCACTCTTTACGTTATTGAAGTTGCAATTTACATGTTTTGATATTGTGTATCCGTTAACAAATTATTGTAGTTATAGTTATTTCTAATACTTTTGTCTCTTAACTTTCATATTACAATTAAAAGTGACTTACACACGGTCATTACAGTATTACAATATACTCTATTTGTTTATATATGTACCCTTACCAGTGAGTATTACACTTTCATATGCTTGTGTTGCTGCTTAGTGTCCTTTTGTTAAATTTGAAGAACAAAGGCAGATATAGTGGTGACAAATTCCCTCAACTTTTGCATGTCTTGGAAAGCCTTTACTTCTTCATTTTGAAGGTCAGTTTTCCCAGGCATTGTATTCTTGTTTGATAGATTTTTTTTTTCTTTTAGTAATATAAGTATATCATCTCACTGTCTTCTGGCCTACAAAATTTCTGCTGTGATATCCATGAATAGTCTAATTGGATCTCACTTGTACACAACAAGTCAGTTTTATTTTGCTGCTTTCAAAGTTCTTTATCTTTGACATTTAACAATTTGATTACAGTGTGTCTCAGTATAGACTTTTTTGGGTTCATCTTACTAGGTGTCTTTGAGTTTCATGTATCTAGATGTCTATATTCCTCCTTAGATTGGGAACTTCTCAGCCATTCTTTTGTAAAATAAGATTTCTTTTCCTTTCTCTCACTTTTGGGACTTTTATAATACATAGTTTTCCCTTGATAGTGTTTTGTAATTCACTTAGACTTTCTTCCATGTTATTTATTCTTTTTTTCTTTTTGCTCCCCTGACTGAATAATTTCAAATGACCTGCTTTTGAGTTTTCTGATTCTTTCTTTGTCTTCCTCAGAGCTGATATTAAAGCCCTCTGGTGAATTTTTAACTTATCGTATTTTTTCAGCTCCAGAATTTTTGTTTTTTTGTAGCATTTTTATATATTGATACTCTCCTTTGGTTCACATATTACTTTCCTGATTTCAATCAGCTGTCTGTGTTCTCTTGTAATTTACTGAGTTTCTTTAAAATAATTATTTTGATCATGAAATTCATAGATCTTCATTTTGTTGTTGTTGTTGTTGGGTACTGGGGATTTATTTTGGTCCTTTTATTGTGTCATGTTTCCTGATTCTTCAGGTTTCTTGTAGCTTGTGTTGGTTTCTGCACATGTTAATAAAAGTCAGTTTGGTCAGTCTCTTTATAGATTGGCTTTGATGGGGAAAAACTTTAACCAATTAACCTAGAACAAAATTCTAGGAAGTTCTCTAACCTTTCCTATGGATGTGTATTCTCTGAACTTGTGTGTGTAGATTCTCAGTTATAGGAATTTACTGCCCTTTACTTTTTCAAGGGCCTATAAGCTCTTGCTGCTTCTTTTATGAGACTGTAAACTGTAGGTCAAGACTAGCAGCACACTCCACTCCTCTCCTTCCTTCTGTGTGGAGAATATACGACCTCTGCACTTTCTCCAAATTTTACAGAGCCATGCTAGATGTAGAAAGCTGCAAATTCTTTTTCTTTCATGCTTAGCTGTCCCTCCAAACTATACCAGTTTTGTCAGCACTCCAGGTGAGAAAAAAATGCCAGCCAACCTGTTGAACAGTCCATTGAAATGCCAGGACACTAGAAACATGCCCCACTTCTCTCCATCCCACCTAAGGGCGGAGACTTTAGTTCTGTACTTTCTCTCAATCTGAGGGAGCTATGCTGGCTGCGGCATGGTGTTTGCCCCTTTTCTTTTTTTGTAAATGCCCCCAGCCATTTGAGCAATACCAGTCCCACTAGCCAGTCCCATTAGCATCCCATGTGAAGTGAGGAAGAAACTGTCCCCTTAGGCAACAAGCTAAAAGGCCAGGAACTTAGAGGCATGCTCCACTCTGTTGTTCACCATAAAGCAGAAATAATGGCTAAGACAATTTCTCTAGGTGCTGAACTATGCCAGCTTGGTGGAGGGGCTGACACAGGTAAAGCAAAACTGCTCTTACTAGTTTCAATGTGGCTCTTCTCACTTTTGTGCCCATCTGGAATACTATACCTTCTTAACTGGATTCTGGACCTCTCATAAAATTTCTGCTTTTTGGTACATACAAAATTATTAAATCTGTGTTTCTTTCAAATATCAAGGGCCGGGACGCCTTTTTTTTTTTTTTTTTTTTTTTTTTTTTTAACAGCATACTTAAGAAGTTTATTTATTTTTATTTTATTTTATTTTTATTATTATTATTATACTTTAAGTTCTAGGGTACATGTGCATAACGTGCAGGTTTGTTACATATGTATACTTGTGCCATGTTGGTGTGCTGCACCCATCAACTCGTAGCACCCATCACTCCCAACGCAATCCCTCCCCCATCCCCCCTCCCCATGATAGGCCAGCCAGACTTCTTATTCTGCCATCTTGAGGATGTCACTCATCTACTTGCCTCTTGATATGCTAAGCTACACCCTTACCTGACTCATGACCTTCACATTTGCTGTTCCCTCTTCCAAATACCTGTAGTTTTCTGCATCACTTCCTTTAGGTTTCTACTCAAATATCATCTTATCAGTACAATATTCTATGCTTTCCAAATATATTTTTAAAAAATCTCATAAGCAACTATTGCCACCTTCATCATTTTACGTACTATTCCACTCAGCCTACTTTCTGTTTTCCTAACAACACCTACCACTCTATGATGTATTATATATTTCCTGCCTTTTTGTTGTCTCTACACCCACCTTATCACCATCACTGCAATTTCAGATCCATGAAGTCCAGAAAGTTGGAATTTTCTGCTTACTGCTTTAATTGCTGAATTAGGAATGATGCTTGACACTTCAATGGTGACTGGGTAAGCACTTTTACTGCTCACAGAGAGTCAATTTATTTGGACAGAATGTTCTTTCCTAACATTCTAAAGTTAGATGTGAACATATGACATACTTTTTCAAGAAATAGGAGTGAAAATGCTGCATGTTACTTGTAGATACTTGAATCTAATTGTTGACTCAAATTTTCAGCCATCGTTTCCCACTTGTGTGAAAATCTTGGAATCTCATGTTCACATGGCGGTGCCAAACAATTGAAGCAGCCTGGAATGCTGAGTGTACATTTGGAGGACAACTGTTATGGAGAGCTGCCCAGACCTAGAGTGGATTTTTACAACAGGAAAGTAAATTTCTGGTGTGCAGCCACTGAAAGGGAGTTTATCTTACCATGGCATAACCCAACCTATCTTGGCAGATGTAATAATCTATAAAAATGTATTGAATAAATGAATAAATTATCACAATTTTTTTTGGATGTGGAAGCAGAATCACCGTGAGGGTATGTAGTGTAATTATCATTAGGTTGTCATTGAGAAACTGGATTCAAAACCTGGTCATTTATAATATTTAAAATATGTAGCAATCATTTTAACCAAGAAAGATAAAGTTTATTTTACAGTTACCTGTAAAATAAATAATTGACAAACAGATCATAATCCAGTAACTGGCTTAAAACAATGTTGACAAAGATATGCTATGTAAAAAATATCTGGCTTTTCCAAGCTTTTTCTTCATCTTCTTAAATCATTTAAAACTAAATGCCTGGGACTCTGTTATCTTGGTACCTGGAAGACTAGTTCAGTGTCCCAAGGCTTAGTTTAATATAAATTGCTCTGTCTTTACAGACAATGCAAAGTTCATAAGACATGATTTTTCTATTTTATGCATTCACTTTTTTTAAAGGAATATGTTGTGCATAATAATTCCTCATGTAAGGACTTTGTAATTATTACTTGAGATTAATTACAGAAAAGGTTTTTATTTGCAGGAAAAATTTTTGCTTTCTTTTAGGAGACAGTAAAAGTTAGCTAACACAATATATTGCCTACTACCTTGGCTTTCAGTTCTTGAAGTCAGTTTCAGAATATTAGCATAGAAAGGAAGGCCCTTAGTAATATTTATTTCTTTCCTTATTCTAGATTTTTAGATTCTAGTTCTCTTTCTTTCTTGCCCTTATTTCTTTAAAAATTTCGATCTGACTTATTTTGGACTACATTCTATGTTCTATGCCTTACAAACCTATTTCAAAATTAATAAAATATTCATTCCAAATGGATTTTTTATATTTTATATAATTAGGAAGGAAAATTTTAAGTTGTTAATATCTTACAAACCAAAGATAAAAACTTACATTTTACCTGCTATACATACCATTGTAATGTCTTTTTATTTTCCCCTTTTATATGTCAGTAGAGAATTACTAGAAATTCACTTTGGTGTCATTGGAAATTTTATAAATTTATAATATATTTTATTTTCCTATATTAGTAGAAAGTTATTGGAAAACATTAAAAAGAGAACAAACAGAGCAATAATCACTCACAAACTTCACACACAAATATAACCATGGGTTACATATTGGTGTATACATGTTCTTGTAGTATTTGGAATCCATATATATTTGTAATAGCTAGATATCTTTATAGAAATACCATACTCTATCATATATATTCTGTGTTTGTTAACTATAAACAATAAATTTTTGAAGGTGAATATCAAGGAAGAAAAGCCAAAGTCAAGAAAAGGCAAAAGAAAAAGTCCTAAATACGCACTTTAAGAATATATAAGTACCATGGTCTAGTAATACTGGATTTAAAAGGCATGTAGAACTGTTCAGATATTGTTATTAGCTATTGAGAGTCATATTTTTAAAATCAAAACAGGCCGGGTGTGGTGGCTCACGCCTGCATTCCCAGCACTTTGGGAGGCCAAGGCGGGTAGATCACAAGATCAGGAGATCGAGACCATCCTGGCTAACACGGTGAAACCCCATCTCTACTAAAAATACAAAAAATTAGCCAGGCGTGGTGGTGTGCGCCTGTAGTCCCAGCTACTCAGGAGGCTGAGGCACGAGCATGACGTGAACCCGGGAGGCGGAGGTTGCAGTGAGCCGACATCAGCCACTGCACTCCAGCCTGGCTGACAGAGTGAGACTGTGTCAAAAAAAATAATAATAATAAATAAAAAAACATATCAGAACTCTATTCTGTGTGAGACATTGGAATTTAACTAGAGTAATTGAAAAGATAATTCATTTAAATAAAATACATCAAATTTTTTTAAGTAGGTAAATTAACAATAATTATGTTATTAGTCTATTCTATATTGCTCCACTATATGGCATTTATGAGACTTATAAACTATCTCTCCCACTTTTCTCTCTCATTTTAACAGATTTTCTTTCTTTGAAATTGTATAGAGAAGAGGATTTCACCATAGGCTTTTAGAATTTAATTGCTATAGATCTCTGATAATGTTGATTTTTAGCAACTTATAAATCTTTTAGCCTATTTGGCATAAAAACCAAATATATTTCTATTAAATAAGATTTATTATTTTTGATACTTTTTATAATTGCAAAATATTTTATTTAAAATATGTAATAATACATATTGTAAATGTGTACACATGCTCCGTTTATTCATATATATCTAAAAAACCTCTTCATTTTCATACATCTGAAAGACATACAGACATTTTTTAGAGGTTTATCTTAATAATTTAACATTAAGGAGTCAACAGCATAAAAATAATAGCTTCTCATCCTTATGCCAACATTGTTCACTAATACATTTATTTTTAAATTCAATTAATAATGAAAAGACCACCAGTCTTTTGAAAATGTTCCAGTCTTCTTTTTATTGGGAAGTCGTTTGTAAATTTTTCAAGAATACTCATGCATAAAATTTTCCTTGAAAGTTACATGTTCAACAGTCATGTGCATGTGTACACTTGACCACTGAAGGGCCAGTTTGGCTGGGTATAAAATCCTGGTACTATACTTTTATTTATTTTTTTCTTTAATATATATATTTTTTCTTCTTTGTTTTTGAGACGGAGTCTTGCTCACTCGCCCAGGCTGGAGTGCGGTGGCGCGATCTCAGCTCACTGCAAGCTCCGCCTCCCGAGTTCACGCTATTCTCCTGAGTCAGTCTCCCAGATAGCTAGGACTACAGGCGCCCACCACTACGCCAGGTTAATTTTTTTGTATTTTTAGTAGAGACGGGGTTTCACTGTGTTAGCCAGGATGGTCTCAATCTCCTGACCTCGTGATCTGCCCGTCTCGGCCTCCCAAAGTGCTGGGATTACAGGCGTGAGCCACTGCGCCCGGCTATTTTTTTCTTGAATATTTTTAAAACAAAAAATAGTGCTTCACTCTTTGCTGAAACTCAGTGTTGCTACAGAAATGTTTGATGTCAAATATTATTTTCTTTCTTTATAAGTGACTTACTCTTTATGTTTAAAAGCATGGGAGATTTTTCTTTTCTTCAAAGTCTAATTTTACTGTACTATTTCTCAAGTTGACCAGGTCAATTTTTCAAGTATAACTTACACCATACATCTATGTAGAATTGATCAGTTTAATCAGCAGACAGTTTAGTGACTTTTTTAGTTTGTTTGCTTTTTCAGGTTTTTTTTTTTTTTTTTTTTTTGTTTTTTGTTTTTAATGTTAACTGTTACTTCTATTTTACTGTTTTAGTTTTCTTATTTATGAAGACAAATTTTCTAACTCAGGAAAAAGTAAATGTTACATTTAGTGGGTCATTTTATTTATATTTTCTCTTTATACTTCTCTTTTTATTTTGGCTTGTTTCAATTTGTTTCTCTATGTTCCTTACTATAACTTACTTAACCTTTGCTCAGAAAATTCTATGTTCTACAATTTATTATGCAGTTGTTTCTTTCCAGAGTTTTATAATTTCTTGTTTCTTATTTTCTGCCTATTTGTCTATCTGGTCTTTGCTTTTCATTTATATTTTTATTTAATAAATTTCTTTCATATATGTAATTCTTATAAATTTATTTTAACTCATGTTAAATTTTTTTTGCTCTCTTCTCCTTCATGGTATGATTGTTTTATTTATTACTGCCAATTTATTTTATTATTATTGTCTCTTCCTTTAATAACTGTTACATGGATGCTACAGTTTTATATTTGAAACTTGCTTTTATATTTGAAAGTTGAATTGGTCCAGATTATCTATTAATGGTGAGGCTCCTGGTACCGGGGTAGAAGAATGCTCAGGGTAGACTTATGAGTTTCTTTACCAGGAGCTTATACTTTTTATTATCATAGCTTACCTTGGTTCATCTATAGCTCTTATATTACATACCTGATTCCCTTCTCTCATTACTGGCTGTGTTTTTATAAGAGAGACTGCTGGCTTCCAAAGTTCATCATTTTCTTTCTTTCAGAAGCAGTACCTTTAGAAAGTTGCTGTTCTGAGCTATAAAATAAAAGTTCATCTCTGACTTAAAGTTGAAATTAACCACATTCTACATAGAAAAGCAAGTCACAAACCTGGATTCAAAATAAAGGGAGTAAGAAAAATTGTTGGGTACCTCTTCCATGTTTAGATTTCTTGACTGGATTACCAGGTGCCCATTAAAACAGTTAGATTAATATATTTTCACTGTAAGGGTTGATCATTACATATTGCTAAGACAAAAATGAAAGTTTCAGAGAGATGTATTAAGATTCCCTTTTTATGTATCTGAAAGTATTCATAAAAGAAGTTATTATTATGAATTTCAATATGCTAGGTGCTGTTCTAAATCTTACATGCCTTAACTAATTTATGCTTAAAACAAACCGATAGTATAGTTATTATTAGTATCACTTTGCTGATAATAATACTGAAAAACAGAAGTTAAATAACTTGCTCAAGGTATGATACATCAAGTAACCATCACAGCTAAAACACAAGTTTTGTCAGGGTGTCTTCAGGGTCTGCAATCTCAAATCTTAAAAGGTATACCAGTCTTTCTCTCTGTGTGTGAGTATTTGTGTGTGTGTGTGTGTGTGTGTGTGTGTGTATTTATATTACTTATAATTATTTGGATAGTAAATTTTTATAATGGCTCCCACTGAATTCCTTGATTTTTGTGACTTACTATGACTAATAAAATTCATAATAATAGAATGTGACTTCTAAGATTGGGCCCTACAGACCTTGCAGATTCTGTTTTCACCTTCTTAGAGTGCTTCCATCATCATGGAAAGATGTCTGTTACAACTTTTGGCCTATGAGAAATCAGGTGGCGGAGAACCGAGGTCACCTGACCAACAGCCCCCAGAGCTTTACCAGGCATGTGCAGGAGGTTATCCAGGACAATCAGGCTCAGGGTGCTGATACAGCTAACCAAAAAATGCATGACCGAGGCCATCCAGCATCACGTGATACACAGAGGAGTTAACCCAGACAATTCCTACCCAGATTGCTAATCCATAGAATTATGAACATAGAAATGGTTATTTATTTAAGTCACAAAGTTTTGGTGTAGTTTGTTATGCAGCAAAAGATAGCTGCAACAATACAAATTTATATTTGCCTGGAGAAGAAGAAAATAAACACATCAAATTATATACTAGTTAATTAAAGAAAGAATAAATTATTATTTTTTAAGAAAAGCTTTATGTCAGGAGCGAATGCTTATTGGCCATTTTTGCTCTTTGCTTCTATGTAAAAGTGCTCAAATAGTGGGACCCTCTTTTGCCTCCTATTTACTCATTCCACATTAAGGGATGTAATAAAAGTTTTCTGGAGAATAAATGCGTTGGCTTGCCAGACCACTTCCATTTTCCACCTCCGAAGTTTGCTGACTCACAGCAGCAGCCCCTTTACCTATCACACTGCAAGGGCCGATTCTCTTCTCTGAATAACAGAGCAGGATCTGGTGAGATCTGCTATGGTCATACTCACATGACTACATAGGTGGGTTTGTCTAAGGCAGTGGTTCAATATAGAAAAGTCACATTCTCTAATGATAATAATGGTTCCCCCACTGTGATATCGCTTTCTTTTGCAATTGGTTCAGAAATATGTATTGTTATAATAAACATTGTAGAATAATATAACTGAAAATTGCATAGTTTAAAGATGCGTTCTAGGATAGATTATTGTCATAGCTAGGAAAAGAATTAGTATCCTGCTAGGGAAAGTGGTATGATATTTTGTTAAATTGATTTTTCAAATATATATATATGTCTTAATTTTTTTTTTTTTTTTGAGACGGAGTTTCACACTTGTCACCCAGGCTAGAGTGCAGTGGTGTGATCTTGGCTCACGGCAACCTCCGCCTCCTGGGTTCAGCCTCCTGAGTAGCTGGGATTACAGGCATGTGCCACCACATCTGGCTAATTTTGTATTTTTAGTAGAGTCGGGGTTTCTCCATGTTGGTCAGGCTGGTCTCAAACTTCTGACCTCAGGTGATCCACCCACCTTGGCCTCCCAAAGTGCTAGGATTACAGGCATGAACCACTAGGCCTGGCCTTAATTTTTCTCTGAAATTTTCAATGACCAGGTCAAATGTCTAAAAGGGTAATCCATTTGCTCATTTGCTCATCTTTTTTTTTTTTTTTACATCTGGAGAATTTGATATTTAGAAAGCAACAATAGATAAAATGTGTTTATTCATTTCAATTGTATTTTGGGCTCCCCTGGAAACAACACAGAATAGCCATCTAGAGTGATTTAAGTGTAATTGATCTTTTAGATTGCTCACATAACCCTTTGACTTTGGTTACTATATAAAGCTGCAGACTTTCCCAAAATATTTTTGTATCATCATGTTTCATTTATTTTAGAAAAGTATGCTGCACCAAGCCAAACTAAATGGAAATGCTTGAGTTTACAGAAGCATTCTATACTATGACCTTTAAGTCACCTGGAAGAGGGCTCAAAGCACTTTTTACTGCTTAATCAAATTATAAACTTCTAAATTTCACTTCTTTCCCAGAAAGAAAATATACAACACTATTATAAAATAGCTCATTGTTCTATAGACCTAGCTATAATATAGAACAAATTCAGTCCCCTGATTATATATAGATCCGTATTCTAAAAAAGCTGACATAGCAAGTTCAGCCAACATCTCTCCTATTGACATGAAATGACTCAGTGTAACCACAATAGCCGTGGCTGAATTTGGAAAAACTTCTCATGTCTCTGAATAGGTCTACTTGATTTAGGAAATAATGTAATCATCTATTGTGATCAAGCCAGGTAGCTATTTAGCCAATCTTTAAACACTTCCAGGAAAAATAGATTTTCAGCATCAAGTTAAAGTTAGAAAACACCGATTGTTTGACCCTGCAATGACCGGCTCCAGTGTTATCAGACTTTAAGAGACAGAGTAACTTAAAATAGAACAAGAGTGCAGCCATCTGGAAACCAGTGCAGCACAGTGTATATCAAATCTACCAAGACAGCAGGAGATACACCTGCAGGCTGAAAGATCGCTATGGCAGTGTATTGCAACACCTTGCAAAGTCTAGCACAAGCCCCTCATGCAGCACACATGTTCACAATGAAATTTGGTTTTAGGAAAGCAATAAAGAAAATATGCTGCTGGTATGTCATTCACTTGGAGGCAAATATTCACTTAGGGTAATTAGCTTGAATAGTGAGATTTTAATCATTTCATTCTCAACATAAATATTTGGCTAATCAATATGAAAGGTATTTATTTTCTCTATAGTTGGCTTTGCTTCTCAGCATTAGTACTGTGTGACAGATGGCTGATGTCATCTTTGCTTGGAAAAACTAAGTTGGCAATATTAGCATGGCATATTTCTGGGGACTTGTGATATGCTATGAGATGATAAAAAATAAAAGGGTCCAAAAGGGAATTCCCCAAAGCAAATGTATTTATATGATTTGACACCATATTTTACTAATCCATCATACAAAGATATATATCCCATTTAATTAATGTTTCATTGAAACATATTCTGGTAAATATTAACAATGCTCTTGATCTTATTTTTTGAATGCTGGTAGTTCACAATATCATAAGGTTGTTTATATTTTCTTTGTCCCTATATTCATCTAGTATATGCAGACAGAGCAGTCTCTCTGTATTAGTAACTGTACCCTCAATTATACAAACAATAATCAGTTTATAGCAATGAAAAGATTGGGAGTGTGCTGTGAAAAAAAGTTAACTTTTAAAGTTCTCATCTGATGAGTCTAAAGTGACCCTTATTTCTTGGTCCTATGTTACAAACTTTGTTATTGCTGAAAAGGGTCCATTACTATACTTTTCACTCTACATTCCCTTTCCCTCATGCTGCCTGTAGCCACTAAGTGGCATCTGTCAAAACTTTTGCTTTTGAACAGGAGGAAGAATATGGGGTCAAAACTAGGATGCTTAGTGGGGAGACTAGAGGAGGAAAGGATATGAAAATTTTAATTTTTTTAATGGGAGAAGGGTCTTTAATAATGAAATGTTTACTATGTTCAAGAACTCTTCTGGGTACTTTACATAAGTTAACTTCTCTGTACAAACCAGTGAGGTATGAGTTTATGTCGTTTCTGTGAGAAAACTGAGGAACAGAGAACTTAAAAAACTTTCTTAAGGTCTCAGAGCTGCTTTGCCGTGGAGTTGGGTTACAAGCTGAGGTGTTTTGGCTCTAGAGTCCGTGTTCTAACTCTTATGCTAGAGACAAGAAAGCAAGATAGTCATCTGTGAAAGGAAAGGCAGAATAGTAATTGTTAGAGCCTGACTTCTATCAACAAATATTTACATATTTGGTTTATAGAAAAACATGCCTCCTTGAAGAAAAGGAGTATATTTTACTTTTTGTCTCTTTTGTTTTTCTTCACAGAATGCTTAAAGCGATGTTACCTTAAAAAATAAATACAAGCAATGACCATAACAGTAAGGGAGTGATTTTACAAATTGAAGGACAATTCAGAACAAAAATTGCGAATTTACTAGTATGTATAGGAAAAAGCAAAAGGTCAAAACAACACTACTTAATAATTCCTTTAAGAATGTGATAATTTCCGGCCGGGCACGGTGGCCCAAGCCTGTAATCCCAGCACTTTGGGAGGCCGAGACGGGCGGATCACGAGGTCAGGAGATCGAGACCAGCCTGGCTAACACGGTGAAACCCTGTCTCTACTAAAAATACAAAAAACTAGCCAGGCGAGGTGGCGGGCGCCTGTAGTGCCAGCTATTTGGGAGGCTGAGGCAGGAGAATGGCGTAAACCTGGGAGGCAGAGCTTGTAGTGAGCTGAGATCCGGCCACTGCACTCCAGCCTGGGTGACAGAGCGAGACTCTGTCTCAAAAAAAAAAAAAAAAAAAGTGATAATTTCCTAATAAGACATTATTATTTCATTGAGGTTCTCCATATGCCATATATACAATTGATGGGACTATTAACTAAAATAAACTGAAAAGTTTCCTGAATTTAATATTAGATATAGTAGTAATTCTTGCTTTAAAAAACTTACATAGTCAAATAATCAATACTTTTTCTCTTTTTCTTGTCTTAATGGCTCCAACCACTGGAATACCTCTGAAATATTCCATTTATTGATATTATTTTAATTTTTCCAAGAATCTCCCAAGTGTAATGCCCATAGTCATTCAGTAAAAAGGAAGTAGATATCATATATTTAGTTAGTTTATCTGCTTTGAAGAGTTTTCTAAGATTTCACTTTCCCAGTTATTAAAAACTAATGACACTTAATTATATAAAATTTGACCAAAAATGTTCCTGTTTAAATACATGTTTTTCAGGCATCACAGGAGTTTATTATTAACAATTTTAATCTCAGACTATAAAGCTAAAAAAAAGTGTATATATATAATTATCAGAGATACTATAGGTACTATTTCTATATTAATATGAAGTATTTAGCAGATGTAACATAAAGGTGACTAATACCTTGAGACATATGCCTTTGTTGCCAAGATTTAATAATCTTCATGTACCAGTGAAGGATACAAATAAAACATGGTCATGCTACTTATAAGACAATGTTCTTATTCATTTTTCTTGTTTGTTTTTTAAAAGGGAATATGGTAAAATTATCACGTTACATCATTAAGAAAAGTTTCATGTTGATCTATTATCTGATAACATTAAAATCAGCAAATTATAATTAACCTATGATACTTATGAGTACCTATGTCGGCTTTGACCATTATGTCAGCAAATGTGGAACAGGTCAGCCTTATAATGGCAGCATAAAGGTGTCCCATTTCACCTCGTTTATGTTCACTGTGCGTTGCAGACAAACCCGGCTACAGCAACTGAGAAATGGAAACTGACAAGAAAACATTAAAACTGATTTAAGGGTGCTGTGTGTTTCTTCTCTAAGTATGATTAAATAATCATAAGAACTTCTCTAAGGGCTAACCTGCTGTATTTTCCAGATTTTCACCTTGGGGACATATTGTCCCTTGTTACTGAAACCTCAGGGACAGAAGGGGACGCCACAGGGTGGCACAGCAGGAAGCTGAAACACTGATGAAACAGTGTTCAGTTAATGAAGGCATGGCCCATGGCCTCCGCTGCTCTGCCATATGTTTGAAGAAATGCTAATGACTACAATTCAAATACCTTTTTCATCTTAACTATATGTAAATGTGTTTATAAATGCTCTCTTATAAATATACGATCACATTTTTAAAAGCCAAGTGCTAATGTTGCTTTCAACATCTATAATACACAATAATTAAAACTTAAGCAATTCTGCTTAATTATACCTTATGGGAAAATGTACAGTAATTTATAGAAATTAAGCAGAAAAACAAAGATCAACAGAAATAAAGCAGCAGTTGAACAACTGAATAATAAATCACTTTGGTCATTAATTTACAACAGCAAAATCATTATAAGTAAAAGACTTCAATCCTCATTCTTAAACAGCTGACATGTGAAAAAGAAAGTGTTAGAAATTTGGGTATTCCTTTTCAGAGCACAGCTTGAACTGATAGTCACACTGTCTACTTTATTCTTATGCTGCCCCCCAAAATCAAGTGGTAATTTTTAGTTGAAAACTTTCATTATTCCAGTTCTAATGTGAAACATCTATCCTCGTTTTCTTACACTTTTCCTCAACATTGCAGATAATTATTTGCTGGTACATGGTCTATTTTATGACAGATCCATTCTTCAGTGAATGTGCAGCAGCTCTACAACAGCGGCTCATTTAAAAGATCCAGTTGATACCCAGTTTGGGATATGTTGTACATTACATAATTTTTAAAACTACCCTAAAAGCTAAGTTGACTAGATCTATAAAACTGTAGATAACTATACATTCCAATCAGTAGAAATGACAAATTCTCACACCCTAAAATGTTCCCGCTGAACACCACAAATGATTGTTATGGCTTAAAATTCTCATTAATTAATTAGATCAATAAACTTACTTACGCATGTATTAATAGAAAAAAAAACTTCTAAGTTTGAATTAGCCATTATTTTGAGACATTTCAGTAGAGTTGCTATTTTCTGCTATTTGTTTTCATTTCTAAAACAAAAATATTTGCTCAAACTTTATACTCTACCTCTGACTTTTGTTAGTGGAATCTTTTTAAAATTTTTATATAATTAATTCTTTTATTGTCTTTAATAGCTGCTAAATTTCTAGATTTCTTGTTCTTCTCCCATATGGAGGTTATGAAACTATTACCTTCATTTTCTTCAATGCTTTATGGTTTCCATTTTAATATTTATAGGCTTAGTCCATTTGGATTTTAAAAAATAGAGAAATAGGGATCTAGTTTTATATTCTTTTAAATAGAGAGCAATTCTTTTCAGACTTTTTTTAAACTAATAGTTGTACGTGTTCATGGGGTACATAATGATATTTTGATACATTTAATGTATAAACAAAATTTTCAACACTTTATTATATGCATTTCTCACTAGATATATATGTAAATCTCATCATATATTCCATATGCATGCATGGATTTATCTTTTTCTGAGTTCTCTATTTTGTTTTTCTCATCTATTTGTTAATTTTCTGCTTACATTTTAAACTTGTATTTCTGAAGATTTATGATATATTTAATACACAGCAGAACAAGTCCCTTATTCCTTGCATGGTCTCCTTTTTACCCAAAATTTCTTGACATTCATCACTATAAATTGTAGAAATTTTGTGTCCTAGTGCACACCAATCCCACTTTGCAATATTATATTTGATTCATAAAAATAATAGATGAAAAGTTATGAATAGACAAATAGAATAATCACCCTGAATTTAAGATTCACCTTCAGAGCTGGCCAGTTATAGATAGGGTTACATCTACCTATCCTATAGGTTTTCTATATCCTATATCCCATCATTCTGCTTTCACCTCCAAGGTAACCACCGTTTTGAAGTTTGTATTTATTATTTTATTTAGTGTATAAATACTCATAAAGAACATGAAATTCTTTATAGAGATTTTTAAAGTTATCATATTTTATTAGTCTTCCTGAACTTTTTTCCATCAACATTATGTATCTCATTCACGTGATTACATAGAGTTTATTCATTTTTACTGCTACATAACATTTCCTTGTGTGAATGTGCCACAGTTTATTTTTCTATTGTTTATGATAGAAATTCAAGATTTTAATGATTTTCAAAAGTTATAACCAGTGCTGGTATGAACATTTTATGCATATCTTAGTTCACACATGCAAGAATTTCACTAAAGTACATACCTACAAATGAATTAACTGAGTCACAGTGTAGGTGAATATTCACCTTGACAAAGTAATGCTGCATTGTTTTCTAAAGTGTTTGTAACAAACATCGATGCCTTTAAGTTTTTCTCTGTGTATTTATATGCATAATGTTTCTTTCTCTGTAATATTTTAGAACTAATATGTATTAAATTATTTCCATATTATTCCACAAAATACAGTGATCAGAAACTTTGGTCCAACCCGTTTTGAAAACTCTTTAATTGCTACTGTCGTCATAACAATGTGACTTTGAACAAATTATTTAATAGATGTAAACTGTTTGTATTTTAGAGAAATGAATAATAGAACCTAATTTATTTAGCCATTGCTGAAATAAAATGAAAGAGATAGTTCAAGAAAGTACTTTAGTAGGTTGGAATATAGGAAATGTTCAGTAAATGCCAAGTGCTTATTATTATTGTAATTGTTGTTATTATTACATGCTGAATAAAATCTCTGGGCCTCTTTTGATTAAAAATTCAAAGATCTGAGGACAGCAAACCATTTGCAAAAGTTTAGTCGATCATGTGAACATTGGGGAAGGTGAAAGATTAACATATGTAATTTTTAATATTAAATAACTGTACAACCCATTCTTCAATGAAAATCTAAATATCAGTTACCCAGATGGTAACAAATGCAAAATTCTGGTTAGATAAGAGGAATCAATTCCAGAGATCTATTCTATCACATGGTGACTGTAGTTAATAGCAATATATTGTATTTGTGAAAATTGCTGAGTGGATTTTAAGTTTTGTCACCACAAAAAAATGGTAAGTATGTAAGGTACTACATATGTTAGCTCAATTTAATCATCCCACGATGCATATATACTTCAAAACAACCAGCTGAACATATTTATAATTTTTATTTGTCAATTAAAAAATCAACTACCCAGATATTTTAGCTATATATACTCAACCACAAAATATGACTATAATATTTATGTGAATGTGTATGACTCCTAAGATAGATTTGGGCAAGATTTCCAGTCCCTCCAATGATCTATTTTCCTTATAAATTAAAACGTTTATTTGGTCAGGAAGGCAAAAACATTATTTTAAAATGTTGAAAGTTCAAATGGAGGTAAGGGATGACTGTCTAACACATGTTAAAAAAACAAAGCAAACAAACAAGACAGAAGACAAGAGTTAAGCAACTTCCTCAATGCAGGCTAAAAAGTGAATGCTGAAAAGCCATTAGACTGATTTTGCAGATCTAGAAAATAAAGGTCAGTGATAAATCCCCAAATGGGCTTGGCCACAGATATATCAGGATGTATTTTAAAACAAGCAGATGCATTTGTACCCCTCACTAGGAATATCTCAGCTCTGCTTTGCTTTAAGCACATAGTAAGGAATTCTGATTACATGGGTCAACCAGTCCTTTTTCAAACAAAAGCCTCTTAGCAAAGAAATGTCACATGGTTCAGAAAAAAACAGACAAAAGGGCAAATTCTCCTTCTCCTTTCTTCATTGAAGTTGATTACAGGGTGGAATACATTCAAAGACCAGAACGTCTTGAAATTCATTTCCGAGACAAGAATCACAGCAAAGAAATACAAAATGATCAGTGATAGAACTAGACATTGTTTACCAGTAAATTATTTGCATAATGTTTACATATGAATGTATTACTGATGAGTATAGACTTTTCTCATATTATTTTTTCTTAATGAATTTGATTTGGTTTTTTAACAATGACCAGTGCCTCTTGTTCTACCTCTGTCTGGTACTATTCCCGGTTGTTGCAGACTCTTGTCAATCTATTTTTCCTCTTATGGCCACTTAAAGATGGAAACATTATGCATTTATCCTGGGGTTTGTGAAATGATTTAATGATGCAAAGCATATGGAAATGCTTCCAAATAATGTGTAATAGCAAGTTTAGGAAGTGAAGGCTGTCTTGAATTTTGATAACTTACTAAGGGAAATATTGATGATTGGGAATGTTGGATGTTTAAGGGGAGAAAGTGAATAATTTACCTATGTTACCTGGACTCCTGACACCTATTTCTTGGACCTCAGGGAAGACTTAATGATTCTCTTTTAAAAAAAAAAAAATCTTCTTTATGGTTCCTTTTCTGTGTGGTGAACCACACTTGTGAGTGATACGTTTACCACAAAAATGAAATACAAAACTATCTCAGCACACTTTGAACAAGTAGAGATCTTGGGAGAGGGACAGCTTTCCCTGCATAAGGATAGAATTTATGTAAACAACTCTAATGAGAACTTTATATTGCATTCCCAATAATGAAATCCAATTTACTTAAAGTGAATAAGAGAAAAGTGGAGTGCCATGTACGGGAATATTCTTTGCTAGTCATTGAAACTAATCTTAAAAGGAATGCGGGCTTCCTCATCAAACTTCCAGCTGGGAAAAGTGCTGCCATCTTCCCATCACTCTCACTCTCACAGTAGTCTTGTCCTTTTAACTATTAGCCTCTTTCCAGATGTGATTTCTCTTCCAGAGGTTAGCGAAACCCCAGCTTCTTTGATCATGGACTCTGTGACACATCATAATCAAAAGCTTTTCTGTTTGAGGGTGGGGGAATTGGAGTTTCAACAGTAGAATAATCATGGAAACAATTCTATATATTTCTGTGCAGTATTTTAAAATTATGGTTCACCTATTTAAAACAAGAAAAAGAAAAACTCCCCCAAACACACACAAAACAGAAATATTTTGTTGAGAGGTAATCTTTTGCCAAAAGTATTTCCTAAGTCTAAATAAACAATATGATAAATCACCGAGTTGCACTGATCCATTGTTACCATTGCAGTACAATAGACTGAAGGATTAAAATTCCTATTCATTTTACCAAGGGACTGGGGAAGTAAGACCTCTCAATTCTAATCAACTGTGTAAAAATTGAGCCTTCCCTTTAAATAAATAATTGATAGCTCTTTTATCCCAATTAGTTACCAACTCAAATTTCTTTGAAGGAATGAGGATGAAAACACAAAATACAGAAAGATTACATTTTGTAGATGTTTGGTCTCTTTTTCATAGCGAAGTCTATACTTTTTTATTGTTTTCTAATAACCTTTATTTATATTTAAAGTAAACTAGTATTTAACATAGAGTTTGCCACAAAATGATATTTGAGAAAACAAAGTTAAATATTGGTCATGGATATTCTTTTAAAATTATGGTCCAAAATAATAGATAAGATCGTACTCTAAAGTATGAATTCTGAGGGGGAGAATGAGCCTTCAAATGTCAAAGTTTGTATTTGGTTTTTAAAAATATGATTAGCCATAAGAAGAAGTAAATCAGTGAGCATGCATTTTTTTAAACAAAGACATAGGTCAAGCCCATAAATAGTATTGCCAAAAAATTTAGTTTTGTAAAACTATGTATATTGATGCATTGAATATTTTATTTCCATTAAATCACTTATGAGGCCACAATATAGCAGTGTACTCTAAACCACAAGAGCCAAGAATTTTAATAGGAAAATATGCCAGACTTGAACTTTAAAACTTGAAATGCTATGGAAGAGGCCAACTTTTATGATTAATTCAATTTTTTTCTTCAATATGTTAAAGTTTCTGCTTTTAAAATGTTCCAAACATATTTTCAATATATATTTATGGACATAGGATGGCCGTTCATCAGCCAGATTCATCAAGCAATTAACCATGTTTGGGGAAAGGTAATGATTAATCAGCTTAATTGATCAACATAAACTATTGAACATCAAGTAGGTTTTAAGGCATTATTATAAACTTCCTTATTTAGTTCATTTAATGTCCATTTGTAACAAAATATATTTAGTTATGCATTCTCAGAATGAAAGTAATGAGATATGGGCAAACTATTCTTGAGCTCCCTCATTTTAACAACATGAGTTAAGACTCAGATTTGTACAAAGCTAATACATGTCAGAAACAGGATTAAGTCCAAGTCTTCCATCAAGTTGTATGGGTGTAAATAATGGCATTTCTTACTCATTAGAAACTATCTTTTCATTTCAAGCAAGGGGTATAAATGTTGTTTTTTAGCCTAGAAAGTTTTTTAGCCTAGGAAGTGAAGTTTCTGATATTGCTAGAAACTGTTAAAAGCAGTGTGGAAAATGAGTATCCAACTTTGAACACTTTGAAAGTTAATTTTAGGGTAAGTCATTTTCCTCATTTGTGAGCCTCACTTTCTGCACCTGTAAATTTGAGAATTTGAAGAGTTGATTTCAAGTAAAATTTTATAGTTAAAAATAAAAATATCAAATATCTATTGTCTATACATTTAGCTGATAGCTGGAATTGATGCTTCCCATAACTGACACACTATGAAGGCTTTGGTTTTCTGTACCATTAGGCTATTTTCTTCTGTCTGAGTTAACTATGACATATGACTGTTAGCTGGTCATCATGCCACCATCATTGTCTCTATATGCACTCTTTTATTTTACATTTCCTAGGTGGTACAGATAAATCTTATAACATAAAAAATATATTTTTTTTCTATTACTGATGCTGATTTTCATTAAAAATCTTCATTTCCCATATGGCTGAAATTCAATTTCAATCAACTTAAAGGTCCTCAACATCTTTCCAAAGTATTATTATGAGGTAGGTAAAAGTTACCCGGTGCCATCTTACTGGGATGAGGATGAATATTTAGCCTCAGTCAATGACTGTTGACCATGATCACTGTCCTTACACCAGTCTATTACAGTTATATTACATACAGGTCCCAGTTACATCAACCTTTGCACTCCTTCAGTTATAAGTCTCTCTCAGTTTCCACCCATGTTCTATTTTCTGAGTCAAACATTTTCATACCCTTGATCCTAAGGGCATCATGAGAGCTCCCATGCTATTCTTCAGCACATAAAAAGTATTTCACTGTTCCCATGCCATGTTTGGGGTATGAACAAATCAGGTGATATTGTTTCAGGCTATCTGCCTATACACAACAGGCAACCTTTATTGTTCTTTTGTCGTGGCAGTTTTCTGGGCTTTTCTCAGAAAATTGGAGTGCAAGTCATCTTCATGTTAAAATCCATTCCTGTTTGAGTTTTTATGTCTTATATCCCTACTACATTATGGATGAAATCCAATCCAATATTTTCATGGATTCACTCTTCATTCTATATGGCTGTATTTCTCTATCCATTTTGCTTAGTCTTTATCTAGGCTGGTGCCTAAGTTACCATGTGTTCTCTTTATTTTGAGTATCATCTGGGATCTACACTGTTGATAACAAGAAGCACTTTTGATATTCTAAGATCTAACAAAGTTTTGCTGAAAGTGAATATCTCATGATCTAGCTTCCTAAGTGGGAAAAGCATTAAGCAAATGTAAAGGGCAAAAAAGTTAATGTTTCAAAATACCACCCTACTAAATTCATATTTACTCACTGCACACTGAAGAAGAAAATATAGGCAAATTGGACATTCACATTTTATTAACCATTTGAGACTACACACCAAAAAAGAGTTGCTGTTATTGGTTGTCTAAATATGCAGGCTATTAAAAATTACTCTGCATACCTTTTGATTAATCTTTGTAGTTTAGCTATCATAAATGCTAGTATTTGGCATAATCTTGTTAAAACACTGTTTATGTAGTTTTTGGGGGCAAGACTTATTAAGAAAGCATTCCCTTAAGCATAATCGCCATGCAAAGGAGTATATTCATTGAAAATCATTCATCCATTTCATTTAATTAATCTGGATTTACTGAAAATGATTTTTTTCCAAATAATTATTGGTGGAAATTTTACTCTTTAGGAATTGCATATTTTGTGATTATCACCATTTCACTAATCAAAAAATAAGTACAAATAGAGTGACCTAGACTGTTGGTTGGCCTGTGAAAGTCCAGGTTTTTGCCTGCCGCCCTGTGTAATTATTTATAGTGTCTCCTTTTACTCTGAAAAGAATGTTTGTTTTGGACTATAAATTATTTAGTTCCTTAGTTGTCATAGATTATATCTGCCTTACATTCTTCAACACAGGTCATGAGTAGATTTAGTGGTTTGAAAGTTTCTGTTAGACAGAATACACTAATCCTTGCTGCTGATGCTTCTGGAGTGTTTACCACTTTCCATTCCTCCTGATTTCTAAGAAACAGTTTTTCTACTGTTTACAGATAAGGCCAATCATTGAAGAAAAGGAGAATATTTCAATGAAAAAGGAATTTTGATATCAGGAGTTATGGGTAGTAATAGCCTCAGGATTCACTCAGCTTAAATACATTATTTTCAAAATCCTTTTATCACTTGCATGTCCCTTGGAGGTCTGACATGGAAGCAAAGCATTAGCCATCAGCCAAAATAGCAGTCCTTCATAACCTTAAGTTGTAGAAACAGCAATCTTTTATCTGACTCTTTAAAACTCAGTATCAACTAAATCTTTATTAAATTTCATAGAATTTTAATCAAGTATCCTACCTGAGGAATAAGATTTTAGTTTCAACTATTATTCTCCATTTTTGTTGTATTACATAATAAAATAGTGTTCAAGAACTTGAAAATCTGCCATTTTTACTCAACTGATTTTGTCTTTATACATAAGCCAAGTTGTGGAATCTCAATATTGATTTGAATCTTTAAACATTCTTTTGGAATAATATATTACATTATTATCCTAAGGATCATGGTGTTCAGGAATAATCTGATAATGCCAGGATCCTAGTCTTCTTACTATACTGTTTAAACAACACTTGTCCAACATTATGTAGTTATTTTTGCTCTTGTCCATAGCAGCCCAGAAGCAAGTATCTTTTCATGTGTTCCAAACTGTATTCTAGAATCAGCCTTAGAAAGTAACTAAACATAATGAGACATTATAAAAGAGAGTTAGACATTACTTTTATTAAAGCCCAAAGCATTGCTTTTAGAAAAATAGATCCTAGTGTTCAGATGAAATATAGTAAACATACACATCCAATAGGTTCTTACATTTGATTATGTAAGACTTAAATTGGTCACTAAGATATGAAGAAGTTGTTATTGTGTTGTCGTTATTATTATTTACTTTTTAGTTATGTCCAAAATTGAATTTTATATCACTAATGTTAACAACAATTTTCACTCTTTTAAAGACCTTATAATCATCAAGATACTGTTTTCCTACCATATAAAACTAAATTTTGGAATTTTAATAGAGAATTAATATAATACTTGAACAGAACCAAAGCAACTTTTTGAGTAAAATTAAGTCGCACACTATTCTTCTTGTAAAAGTGGGGTGTTCTTCAATGCTTTTTCAAGAAGGCATATTTAAAAACAAATAAAGCAAACAAAAAACAAAGTTATGGTTTCTTACCACCATAATCCAACAATAAAAAGAGAGCTCAATGTGAATGATTTAGGTCACAGTCTCAAAGTAAAATACCCTCTTAAATAAATTACGACTTTGAGAAAATACTAAACTGTCATTTTTTTCAGATGATGCAGATGATTAAAAAGATGATCATGAAGACACACTCTTTAAATGATTTGGGGAAAGCATTAGACCAAGGGACATGGTAGTCATTACTCAAAATTCTTAAATAGTTCTCTTTCTATTAAACATTATCAGAAAGCTAAGCTTATGAACGTACTACTCTGGCCAGCTATAGAACCATCTTAACCAATCTTTAATTAGTCTTTTTATTGAATAATGCAGGATCCTGTATATTATTATCAAATCACTATCAAGTATACTGCCTACTATGGTGCCAATATGCTTAAAATATTCTGAGAAATAATATTTCTCTCAATTTCTTACGTGAAAAAAGTCAGTTTTTGCCTTTATTATTAAGAAGCTTAAAGTTAATTTTTACTGCAAGTTGACAACTTTCACTAGTCTGAGTTTGGGGACACAGTTCTATTTTCTTTTTCCTTAACTACTTACTAGCAGTTGTTTGTTTTGTTTTCATATATTAGATATATATTTAATGGTAAGGTAGCCCCAGTTCTTTTTGGAAGTATGAAGGTCAACAAATAGCATGCTTTTGATTAGAAATTAAGTGTCCTGTGTCCAGAGAATTTTGTCCCCTGAATAAGACTTCTGCAATTAGACTAAGTAGTAGCTTGGTTTCTCATGTAACTTGAGCCATTAGGTTAGGGTTGCATACTTGCTTGTTTGTTGTGGATAAATATCACACTATTAAGTGTGTTATGCCATTAAGTGTAAATTTTATTCACCCTTCCCATGCTAAAAGACACTATGATGAATTCTTGCTTCTTATTTAGAAATGAGAAACTAAACTAGGAATCATTGTATACAGCCTTTAATACATGCATTTTATGCCAAACACTCTCTTTTTTTAGGGGATTACCCTGGGAAAAGAGGAAGAGGCACAGATTCTTCTTGAGTCACAAAAATCAAGCAGATATGCAGAAATATCTTATCTTAGCTTTACATGCTTTTCATATGTACTTGCACAATATCTTACATTAAAAACTTGTCTGGTTTTTCCTCTGTGTGTTTATGTTATTGTTGCCGTGTGTGACTTCTGGGTCATGAGATTTTGAAGTCCCAAACTAACAACATAAGATGTTGGTAAGAATGGCAGGTGAACAGTCACCTGTTTTCTTTGCACTTTCAAGTATTGTTTCAATTCTTATAACAAGACTGTCTCTGGATTGCTCTCAGGATGTAGCAATGGAGTGAAACCTGAAGCATGTTTTCTCTGGAAATTCTACTTCATTCTGATTTGAATGAACTTGTGTGAACTTAAAGCATCATTCAGCTTTGAGGTTCCTGTCCCATGCAGAAACCTAACATTTGTTGAGTTCCACAGAGAGAAGAGAGATTTAAGCTCTTATATATTTCTTAGTTTTCTCATCTTGGAGCATAAGATATTGTAGTGGAGTCTCGGATGGATTAGTGGCAGTGAGGGACAAGTTCCATATTCAGCAGTCTGCTTCTCTGCTACCTTTGGATTAGGAAAAGAACATTTTTGATTACAAAATGTTCTTTTATAATTTCGATTAGGAAAAGAACATTTTTGATTGCAATATGTTTGTTTGTTTATATTTTTTCTTCTGAGATTCTTGAATTTATCTGATTTAAAGGCATTTTCCTGCTACTATTCCTAAGAGTCATTGCTAAAACATAGTTTATTTTATTATAGAAACAGAGTAAGCTAATTATCTCCTGAGAACTTGCTATAATTTTAAGGGTTATGCACAAGATGTTAACTAATCACACAGCTCCCAGATATTTGTAACATGCAGTGTGACTCTGAGGTTGCATTTACATGAGTGCTAGGCATGACTTATGATGTGTTGTTTCTGGTGCTGCATGGAAGAAAAAATAGTACATTATGCAGGGTTAAATTCACAATACTTTACATGTCTTATTTCAGATAGAATAGAAGTATATATTATTTTATCACAATTCAACAATTCACAGCATTTTCTAAAAATTAATATTTTTGGCCAGGCACGGTGCCTCACACCTGTAATCCCAGCACTTTGGGAGGCCGAGGCGGAAACATCATGAGGTCAGGAGTTCGAGAAAAGCCTGGCCAATATGGTGAATCCCATTTCTACTAAAAATACAAAAATTACCCAGGCACAGTGGTGGGTGCTTGTAATCACAGCTACTCGGGAGGCTGAGGCAGGAGAATCGCTTAAACCCGGGAGGTGGAGGTTGCAGTGAGCTGAGATTGCACCACTGCACTCCAGCCTGGGTGACAGAGCAAGACTCCGTCTTGGGGGAAAAAAAAAAAGAAAATTAATACTTTTAGTTTAAAAATATTTATAAAAGAGAAATTAGTTGCCAGTTGCAAATATAATGTAAACTAATGCAAACTAATATGAGTTAATATACATGTGTTAAAATAAATATCCTTTTAAAATCAGATCTTAAAATAATGTCAGTAATGTGAATAGGGAAACCTAAGGCTTATTTTTTCAAATCTTACGTTGAAGTCAATGTAATTGCTGCTAATAATAAGAAATCTATTAGAACTGTTCAGAATTGTCAGATTAAAATGAAAAATATGTAGAACTGATGCATTTGATTTGCAGACCTGTTAACTAGATATCTTTATGTCAAGGGTAGTTCTTTTTTAATTTGTACATTTTCTTTAAAAGATGTCTACATTCACTATGTTTATTTAGTCACTATCTATTCATTCTTTAATGCTTTTCGTTTCACATATTCTAACCAACTATTAAATTTTTGCTGCTTATAGTCCTAATAATAAGTTTCAAGGTCTTAAATAAAACAGGAAATGAATCTCTAGCCATTACCCTCAAAAATCTATCTGAAGCTTGAATATGGCTACTTTCCTATTTTCATTGAAAACTTCTCTCAAAATATGTGTTACATTTTCTTGTTTCTTTACCTCCATCTCAAATCATGTTTTCTCTGTTTTGAGTATTTTCCATTTTTAAAAATGTTTTTATATCCTCTTTCTCTCTAGAAGACAAGTACTCTTTTTTATTCTTTTTTTGTTTTTATCCAAAGCACTAACTACACTAGCTTGCAAATAACACTTGTTCAAAAATTACTCATGGGTAGAAAAAGAAAGATAAAGATCTTTCTGCTTTGAAAGAATTTTGGCCTGATCTTGGTAAGGTTTAAGTCACTTTGGGTACTGCTTTAGATTCCTACTTGTGTCCTCAAAGAACTGAAGATCTTTCTTATTCTTCAAATATGTTATTCAGGAATCACAGAATCCAGAGAGAAATCAAATCTCTTCACTTAAATGGCTTTTTTTCCTTTTATCTGAAATTTACTATAGCTTATTTTTTGTTACTAATACAAATAATTGCTTGCAATTTTAAAATGAATTAGAAAATTATTTTTTATTCTTCAATAAAACAATATCTTATCAAGCATATGAGATCAAAATTCTGCATTGGTTTAGTAACATACCTTTTCTCCTGCCTATTTTTAAACAGAGCATTTTTGTAGTATATACATACTAAAGTCAATTAGGAGATGTAATGCAGAAGTATAACAATATTATTTACAAGTATAGTAATGTACTTACGGCTCAAGTAAATACACTGAGAAAGAACCAGATAATTTATTACGCTAAGGCAAATGTGTACTTACATTTCCTCTTTTATCCTTCATAAAAATGTTCAAAAATGTTTGTATTAAGAAAAATATTCAGAGTATACCTTCATCTAAGGTAAATCTCTTTATTTAATGTTCCTTTGAGGCTTCCTGTATGTAGCTTAGTATGTCACCTTAGAAGTATATATATTGTATGGATTATAAGATTTTAATATGTTTTTTACTTACAAAAATGATATCTTATTTTTTCATCACGCTCACTTTTTTTAAATGAGGAATTTGGCATAAAGTCTTTTCAGCTTGTTAATGTCTATGACATGGAGACTACGCGAAGTTATTCTAGGTATAACTACAACGAGGAACCGTGTTGCCTAAAACAAACACAGACTTACGTTTAAGTCTTTAATCCACCTTGAGTTAACTTCTTTATAAGTCTGTAAGGAAGGGGTCCAGTTTCAGTTTTCTGCATATGGCTAGCCAGTTTTCCCAACACCATTTATTAAACAGGGAATCCCTTCTCCATTGCTTATGTGTGTCAGGTTTGTCAAAGATCCGATGGTGGTAGATGTGTGGCATTATTTCTGAGGCCTCTGTTATGTTCCATTGGTCTATATATCTGTTTTGGTACCAGTACCATGCTGTTTTGGTTACTCTAGCCTTGTAGTATACTTTGAAGTCAGGCAGCATGATGCCTATAGCTTTGTTCTTTTTGCTTAGGATTGTCTTGGGTATATGGGCTCTTTTTTGGTTCCATATGAACTTTAAAGTAGTTTTATCTAATTCTGTGAAAAAAGTCAATGGTAGCTTGATGGGAATAGCATTGAATCTATAAATTACTTTGGGCAGTATGGCCATTTTCACAATATTGATTCTTCCTATACATGAGCATGGAATGTTTTTCCATTTGTTTGTGTCCTCTCCTATTTCCTTGAGCAGTGGTTTGTAGTTCTCCTTGAAGACCTCCTTCATGTCCTTTGTAAGTTGTATTCCTAGGTATAAGAGTTCTGCACAGTAAAAGAAAAATATCATCAGAGTGAATAGGCAACCTACAGAATGGGAGAAAATTTTTGCAATCTATCCACTAGACAAAGGGCTAATATCCAGAACCTACAAAGAAACGAATTTACCAGAAAAAAATAATCCCATCAAAGAATGGGCAAAAGATATGAACAGACACTTCTCCAAAGAAGACATTTATGTGGCCAACAAACATATGAAAAAAAGTTCATCATCATTGGTCATTAGATAAATGCAATTCAAAACCACAATGGGATACCACCTCATGCCAGTTAGAGTGCAGATCATTAAAAAATCAGGAAACAACACATGCTGGAGAGGATGTGGAGAAATAGAAATGCTTTTACACTGTTGGTGGGACTGTAAATTAGTTCAACCATTGTGGACGACAGTGTGGCAATTCCTCAAGGATCTAGAACTAGAAATACCATTTGACTCAGCAATCCCATTACTGGGTATATACCTAAAGGATTATAAATCATTCCACTATAAAGAAACATGCACACATATGTTTATTGCAGCACTATTCACAATAGCAAAGACTTGGAACTAACTCAAATGCCCATCAAAGATAGACTAGATAAAGAAAATGTGGCACATATACACTATGGAATACTATGCAGCCATAAAAAGGATGAGTTCATGTCATTTGCAGGGACATGAAGCTGGAAACCATCATTCTTAGAAAACTAACACAGTAACAGAAAACCAAAAACCACATGTCCTCACTGATAGGTGGGAGTTGAACAATGAGAGCACATGGACACATGGAGGGGAACATCACACACCAGGGCCTGTCAGGGGGTGGGGGGGCTAGGGGAGGGATAGCATTAGGAGAAATACCTAATGTAGATGAGAGGTTGATGGGTGCAGCAAACCACCATAGCACATGTATACCTATGTAACAAACCTGCATGTTCTGTACATATATCCCATAACTTAAAGTGTGTGTGTGTGTGTGTGTGTGTGTGTGTGTGTGTGTGTGCATAAAACACAGACTTCTGGGAAGATCAGTTTACAAAAAGCAAAACAACATAACTCAAAACAAAAGACCCACAACTAAATTTGCTCACAACTCCCTTCTTTTGCACTATGCCCACCAAAACCATTCCATGTTCTAGCTTCAGTTTAAGTAGGGCAATTTCAGTTTCAAAGGTGATTCATTTATTATTCAAGGTTTCATGTGCTACTTCATTTTTTGGTGCTAATTCTGTCCACACTTAATCACTAAAGCAGCTCCTCCTTATTTCTCTTTCCTATTATCACCTAATCTAGCTACATTATGCCAAAAATAATACAAAACTGGCTTTTATATAATTTTCTGTGTGTTTTCAGAGAATTGACTGACACTCCTACCTGCAAACTGTCTGTTGGTTTTGTCCATTTCTTAAAAAATGGCCAAATGTTCACCCACCTAAGGATGTACAGGTACTTTGAAAAAAAGCAACAGCAATCAGCTTGCTTTAAGGCCTTCAACTTTTACATGCAGATAATGAGGCAGAGGTCAAACCATATAGGAAATGTCCTTCAGTTTGACAGTGCAAAGGTAATAGATCTTTCACAAACTGGTTCAACTGATGAGAAAACACAAGGTGACCAGATGTATATCTGTTTACTTTCATTTCCCAGCTATTTCCATGTCCTATGATGGGAACGGATGGAAAGTTTCATGTTATGTTTTGGCTTCTACCAAATTAGTCCTACTGCTTCTGGAAAGAAGTCTTTTTCCGTCCCAGAAAAACAAACAAACAAACAACAACAACAACAAAATACATAGTTTAACTGAGAAAGAAAACCGGAGCTAAGCTGAGAGCAGGATGAAAACAGCACAGTGGTTATAGATATCAATGTGTAAATATTTGAAAAATCTCCTTCAAAATTGGGTTAACTTGATTCATGCTTATAAACCTCGGATACATGTATCCCCAGATATATGCAGTATTTTGCAGAAGCATATACAGATCCATGGTGTAAATGTGGAATGCATCGTGGGAGAATCAGGAAAACAAAGTTTATGGAAAACTGGGCAATTTTATTGGTAATCTGCTTAAAATACTTTTAAAAATAAAAATTAGCAAAGATATGATGCCCACAAGTGGATTACTGAAATACCATCACCAAACAGGACATCAGGTAGCATAATGTGAGTAAGTAATAAAGTTCTCTTCATGACTGAGGCAGCCCTGTGGTGTTTTATAATAAAATAATTAGGTTCTGTGCAGCCTTATCCTGTTTTCACTCCTCTCTTTAAAAGTTTGGTGCAACTCTGACTTTAGTCATCCCTAAGAAAGGAGAAATTGGACATGGCCAAGCCTCTGGGAGTTTCCTATGACCTCCACTGATGAGATTAGGAAGATTTATTTTGGCATCTCTGCTTTTCCCTTTAGAGTGACCAGTCAGAAACTGGTGTCTAGAACACTATGATGACGATGAAGTAGGAGACCTCTTGTCACTGCATTTCTAGAGCCTTTATGTTGCTTCCTCTTCCTTAGTGGCTTATAAGCAGGGAGACTGTTCATTCTGTGGCAGATGGGGGAGTGAAAGGGGTGCAGGGCCAACAGAAATGTCCTAGGAAAACTGGACCAAATTTTCATAATAGGTAACGGGGAAGTTTGTAAAGGAAGAATTAAAGTTTGAGTTAATTTGATACATCAGTTTTAAGGGTGCTTCTTGGGGCAATATATGTGAGAATAGAAGAGCCTGATTTCATACAGTGTGTCAGTTACCAAAGCATGGAGCAGAAAATGCCAAAATTACATCAGGCTTAACATAGGGCACACAATCTCAAAAACATTCAGCAATTTCCATGGGAGTATTTTAATTTACTTTTCCAAGACTCGGGGTTGCTCTTTTACTCTCTTTTACCTTTAGGAGTTTCTCAATGAGAATTGTACATATTTAGAAACTTCTGGGAGAAAAAGGGTGACTCCTACACTGCTGTATGTCATCAGTGATTAAATAACTCATTAATGTAGCCTTTGCATAATTATAAATGGGCAACTGGTCATTTGAATTAATGTCTTCACTATTTGGTTAAAACAGAATTAGTTAAATAATAAAAGTTCCTTTCAGATACCATAAGGCAATAAGAAAAATTTTACAAAAGTAAATTTTGATATAATAATGTTTAATTAATGAAAAGTTAAGAAAACAAAAGCTATGACTTCTTTTTCTTGGAGCAGAATTAAAACATAAAAATTATAATTTCTCTTGATATATATACATTATGATATTTTATTTACATAGAATTTCAGACTTACAGGGAAACTATTAAATATATATATGATGCTAATTTTTGTGTTAGCCTCAGCACAGCTGCTTTAAACATAATTTTTATGCAGCAGTACCACATACAATGTGTTGATAATTTATTTTTCTAAATTACACATATACAAAATAAGTTTACTTCAAACTGTTTTTATTTCTTCCTCATCTCTGTATATTGTCCTTTGTTATATTTTTAAATTTATAATTTTTCAAAGTAAATTTACTTTCTTCTTGAGATAATAAAGGTATCAAATTGAGTATAAAGAATATTCTTTGTGGCCGGGCGCGGTCGCTCGTGCCTGTAATCCCAGCACTTTGGGAGGCCGAGGTGGGCGGATCACGAGGTCAGGAGATCAAGATCATCCTGGCTAACACGGTAAAAGCACGTTTCTACTAAAAATACAAAAAAAAATAGCCAGGCATGGTGGCGGGTGCCTGTAGTCCCAGCTACTCGGGAGGCTGAGGCAGGAGACTGGCGTGAACCTGGGTGGCAGAGCTTGCAGTGTGGCAGAGCTTGCAGTGCGCCACTGCACTCCAGCCTGGGTGATAGAGTGAGACTCCACCAAAAAAAAAAAAAAAAAAAAAGGAATATTCTTTGCAAATGATCTTAAATAATTCAAGAAAATTCAGTTTTGAAAAATGAGTATTAGTTAACTACTACAAATATTTTAGAAGTAAACCTCTAAGGTTCTCAGAACAATTCCAAAAGGGGACTTGTATAAAACAAGTGCTTTTGACATTTTTCTAGTTTCAGTTTCATCACCTGTGAAACTGAATTAAACATTTTTACCTCATAGGATTCGGTTGAGGGGCTGATGGAGAAATACAGGTCATTATTTTTATGTCTGACTTAATGGTCATTTTGTAGCTGAATCAGTGCCCTGAGGAAAAGGAATCTGCTATAGATGGAAGTTATTGTTGTTAGGAGAAGGTTACAAGTTTGGAGTCATGGGGTATTAAAGTGGGTATCCTTTGTGCACGTTATTCCCTTTGCCTTGATGCTTTCTCCCTTTCCTTCCTAGGCCAACTCTGACTTATCCTTTAGTTTGGCTGAGGCATCACCTCAACTGGGAAGCATACTCTTGTGAGATAGATTGTAGTAAATTAGTTTGTATGTGTGCCTGTAGTATGACATGTATTCTCCTATCACAACATAGCGGACGTATGTCTTCACAATGTTTACCATACGTGTTGTGCTTACCTAGCTCCTTAATTAGAATTTAGGCTCCATATTTTACATTGCAGGATTTTCAATTCTATTACCAAAATGTAGTGCCTTAATTCTGAACTATTTACAATTCCATCATTCTAATAACTAGTGAGCTCCTGCTATGTCAGACATTCTACTAGGCTCACTGCACCTGATAAATCTAAAGCACAGACTAAATCTTGTTCTTGAAGAAGTGTATTGTAACTACATAGAACAATAAAGATAAAACGATCATACTAGTGACCTAGAAGCGAGCAGGACAGTCCCCAGTGTTGTGAAATTGCTTCTAATGGACTCAGGGAATTCCCAAGCAATCAGAACACACATATGCTACAAACGAGCAGCAGGTGTTCCCCCCTGCATATCCCTACCAAGTAAGCATATTTTCATGTTCTTTTTTTCTCTCCCTCTGCCTCAAAATAGGTTATTTTTTTCCATCACAGTAGAATTATGCCTTCCAGAGAAGCCCTACACATGAAAGAATTAAATACAGGATAAGTGCAGGTTGTTAAATGAATCTGTACTCCAAAAACAACATGAGGTGAGATTTCTGCCAAAAAGAAGCACTAAAAACAAAACACAAAACAACCAGGGAAACTTCATACAATGTTTACAAAGTTGAAAGTTGAAGTATTACTGTGTAATATATTTTCTAAATACAATAATCAAGGCAGAAATAAATAAGATCATGTAGGTTAAGATTTGTGCATTAACTCTTAGAGCTTTCATTACTTGTCAAACTTTCTGGAATGCTTCTTATTGCACAGAATGATCCATGTGGAAAATAAAAAATTTGTAAAATATGGTTTATCAGGTCTAAAATATATTTCTTAATAATATGATATGCTTACGGTAGAAAACTTAGAAAATTCAATGAAAAAAATGCCTATATTCTGACCACACAAAACCAATTACTGTTAACACTTTTGTTATATCAAATCCATTAATTATTTTCTATGCATAATATTTGTTTTGATATTTGTACATAGTTAGTTTATGCCCACCCAAAGGTTCATTATATGTTTGAGTTATATTATGTTTAATTATAGAGAGCTCAAATATTAACTACACTTACCAGAGATATTACAGGCCACAGAAAATGTTAAACTTTCCTCCCTCATTGAGTACCAACGTACATTTGAATAATGGTTTTACAATTTATTTTGACTTGTTTATTCTTCATAAAAAAAACTTGAGAAATAAGAATATCCCCTTTCTTCAGGTGTGTCTACAGAATCAAGTGACTTACAAAGATCACTCATTCTAGTCTAATAGGTAGAGTAAGAGTGAATGTATTGTCCCCAAGGTCCTCCTTCAGAGTTTTCGCTGCTACTGCACAGATTTTTTTTTTTTCTTTTGGAAAAGGCCCCGGTGTGTGATGTTCCCATCCCTGTGTCCATGTGCTCTCATTGTTCAACTCCCACTTATGAGTGAGAACATGTGGTGTTTGGTTTTCTGTTTCCATGTTAGTTTGCTAAGAATGATGGTTTCCAACTTCATCCATGTCCCTGCAGAGGACAAGAACTCATCCTTTTTCATGGCTGCATAATATTTCATGGTGTATATGTGTCACATTTTCTTTATCCATTCTATCATTGATGGACATTCAGGTTGGTTCCAAGTCTTTGCTATTGTGAATAGTGCCACAATAAACATACATGTGTATGTGTCTTTATAGAATGATTTATAATCCATTGGGTATATACCCAATAATGGGATTGCTGGGTCAAATGTATTTCTAGTTCTAGATGCTTGAGGAATTGCCACACTGTCTTCCACAATGGTTGACCTAATTCACAGTCCCACCAACAGTGTAAAAGTGTTACTATTTCTCCAGATCCTCTCCAGCATCTGTTATTTCCTGATTTTTTAATAGTCGCCATTCTAACTGGTGTGAGGTGGTATCTCCTTGGGGTTTTGATTTGCATGTCTCTAACGACCAGTAATAAGCTTTTTTTCATGTGTTTGTTGGCTGCATAAATGTCTTCTCTTGAGAAGTGTCTGTTCATATCCTTCGCCTACTTTTTGATTTTTTTTTTTCTTGTAAATTTAAGTTCCTTGTAGATTCTGGATATTAGCCCTTTGTTTAACAGATAGATTGCCAAAATTTTCTCCCATTCTGTAGGTTGCCTGTTCACTCAGATGATAGTTTCTTTCACTCTGCAGAAGCTCTTTAGTTTAATTAGATCTCATTTGTCAATTTTGGTTTTTGTTGCCATTTGCTTTTGGTGTTTTAGTCATGAAGTCTTTGCCCATGCCTATGTCCTAAATGGTATTGCCTAGGTTTTCTTATAGGGTTTTTATGGCTTGGGGTCTTATGTCCATCTTGAGGTCTTTAATCCATCTTGAGTTATTTTTTTATAGTGTAAGGAAAGGGTTCAGTTTCAGTTTTCTGCATATGGCTAGCCAGTTTTCCCAACACCATTTATTAAATAGGGAATCCTTTCCCCATTGCTTCTTTTTGTCAGGTTTGTCGAAGATCAGATGGCTGTAGATGTGTGGCGTTATTTCTGAGGCCTCTGTTCTGTTCCATTGGTCTATGTATCTTTTCTTTTACATTTTCTAGTTGAATAAAAACATTTCAGATTAATATCCTTTCAGAACTAGAATATGATGAAGTCTCCACAAAACGACGGAAGTCTTAAAGTTGAAAATGTCTATTTTCTATTCAATAGTATAAAAATCTACCATTTAAATATTTGAGATACTTGAGATTAAAGTACACATTTGGAAAATCCTAAGATACCAAGAGTTCAGAGGGGCTAGATGGGATCTGAGAACTACTAGGACAAAAGATGAAGACTGCTAGCGCTAGCTCCTGATCATGTGTGAGTGCTAAAACCCTCCTCTTCTCTGTCATTTGTGTGAAAGTGACTAAAATATTAACATAGAACTGTTGTGAGTACACTTGGTAAATTATCTCAAGATCAGAACCTATATAACCTATATCAAACCTCCTATTTCTGAGGAGATATTAGTCTGGAGTTCTGTCAGATTTCCACGGTATGGGGAATTACATGTGGTAAATAAACCATCTGGAGATTCTATTGGACAATGATCTTAGTTTTCACTTATATCACTTTTATTATATTATTTATATCAGAACCTAGAGAACAAAACAGAAAGGCAGACATGGACAGTCAAAACAAATATTATATCTTCAATATTGTATTTGTTTTCTTACTTATCATGATGAGATTTACATGAACAACAATTTATGAACTGACACAGTCAAAGCTTCTTGTTCATCTTTCACTGGAGGGGAGGGAAGAGGGGTAGTAGATACCAGTCCTTTGTGTCACACTGAATCCCAACACCTGCCATGTTCTGCTACCTAAGCGTGTGTTTTTGGGTCACCCTCAGCCCTGCCTTCATCAGGGGGCGTAGGTCCAATCTGTATATATAGAGCGATGTAAAGCTTCAAAAAAATTGGCCCCCAGTCTTTTCTGCAACTTTAGCCTTCTTGGTTGTGGGAATACCAGAGGACTGGGCCCAAGTCCTGTTTTAATTTATTTGCCATGGCAGACTTGTCAATTGATCTGTCACCTCAGCATTCTATTGGAACTGATTGCCTTAAACATTAGGCTGAAAGAAAAGCAGCCTGGGAGGGGTATTTTATCCCTCCCAGGACAAAAAAAAAAAAAAAAAAAAAATGTCATTGGCTATTCTCCCTTCTGGTGAGTGTAAACTTTGTGTGGAGTTGACTGTGGCTGATAGTATGACTATAAGGCAATGATCAAGAAAATGCTAATCAAGACATGCAGTATTGCTTCAATACCTCTTTCAATGACTAGAGAGCCTGGAGGTACAGGGAACCTGGAAAAAGAGGAAGAACAGTCCTCCATGGCTTATTCAATTACAGATCCTAGAGTCCATTAATATCAGTTAGTTCCATTAGTGGATATTTGATAGAGTTGCTCAATAGAGTACATCAGAAGGCTTAGGAGCACCATGATCAGGGTGGTTGTCTTAGTCTGTTTTCTGTTGCCATAACTGAGTACTTGAGATGGGTAATTAATAAGGAAAAGAGGTTTATTTCTTACAGTTCTGGAAGCTGGGAAGCCCAAGAGCATGGTACTGACATCTGGTGAGGGCCTTCTTGCTATGTTATAACACAGAGGAGGGCATCACATGGTGAGAGGATAAGAGTGTGCTTGTCAGCTCAGATCTCTCTTCCTCTTCTTATAAAGCCACCAGTCAATCATGACCTTATCTAATACCAATTTCCTAATTACTTCCCAAAGGACCCACCTTCAAATACCATCAACATGTAAATTTAATGATTATGTTTCCAACATATAAAAGTTGGGGGACACATTCAAATCATAGGAGCAATATCACAGGACACACTGGGACGGTGAACATCTTTACCTATGTAACATCCAGTACTAAATGGCAGCCCTGGAAGTCTGAAAGATGATCTAAGGAGGCCACCATCTATGAAAGATGCCCCAAAATATTTGCAAAGCCTTGGTGATAATCCTTCTGAAGGGATCTAATGTCAAGATAGTAAGTGTGTAGCTGTTTCACACCTTCAGTAGTTTTAGGTTTTCCCTTTATGTAAGAAAAGGGACCATTTTTTTCTATTTGCAGAAATAGCTATAGCATCTGGCTTATATCCCAAACTAACCCTTTGCTAGAGATCCTGGGATTCTTCTGTCACTTCTATAATCTCCTACTTCCCCTATGGTTTTGTGAAATTGGAGTGCATTTATCTGTACACTTTCCAGGTTTAGGATGGACAGCACTGTTTCAACTGATATGTCATCTGGATACACAGGAGTTGGATAAAGTAACTTTAGTGATTGTGTTGTCTCATAACAGCCAGCCAGAGTCAGCAATGACTATAGATTTGCATCCGCATGGTTCACAGAGTACATTCTGGACTTGGAGACTTCAACGGGTGTCAGGATAGTAGGAAGATAAGAAACATAATGAGGGCAAGAGACTGATTTCTCAGCACTGTGATTATACCATGCACTATTATTAAGGAAGGCTGGCAACCAAATAGGAATTTTCATGATATTCTTGTATTTGGGCTCAGATAGCTTTAAGCAAAAAATCCAACCAGCTTTCCAAGTATTCTCTTTGTTTTTACTTTCAGTTTGACTATGATGTATTTAGGTGTGGATGTTTTTGTATTTATCCTACTTAGAGTTTACTGAGCTTCTTGAACATGTAAATTAATGTTTTTCATAAAGTTTGGCATATTTTTAGTCATTAAATCTTCAATTTTTGCCCTATCCCTCTTTTTTTCCTATCTTTTTCAGGAACTCTCATTTTGTGTATGTTGGTATGTTTGATGGGGATGCATAGGTATCTGTGGCTCTGGTCATTTTTCTTGAAACTTTTATTTCTTTCTCTGCTTCAGATTAAATGATTTCTACTGAAATATTTTCAAGTGTGATGGCTTGACTCTTTCTTCTGCCATCTCAAGTATGATTAGCTCCTGTAGGAACTTTTCTGTTTCAATTATTATATTCTTCAACTCCAGACTACTTCTTTTTTCGTTTTTAGATACAGTGTCTTGCTCTGTCACCCAGGCAGGAGTGCAGTGATGTGATCATAGCTCACTGTAGCCTCAAACTCCTGGGCTCGAGTGATCCCCCTACTTCAGCTTCCAGAGTAGCTGGGACCACAGGTGCATGCCCTGAAGCCTGGTTAAAATTTATTTATTTATTTACTTATTTACTTACTTACGTACTTACTTATAGAGACAGAGTCTCTCTGTTGCTCTGGCTTGTCTCAAGCTCCTGGCTTCAAAGTACTCCTGAGTTTGCATTTGACTTTGTTTTATAATTTATACTTCATTATTGAAACTTTCTGTTTGATGTCTCATTTTCATACTTTCATTTAATTACTTAAAAATAACTTTCTTTAGTTCTTGAACATATTTATGAAAGCTTCTTTGAAATTTTTGTTTGCTAAACCTAACAATTGACTTCACTCAGAGACAGTTTTTATGTTTGCTCTTTACCCTTGGTATAGGATATACTTCTTTGTAATAGGTCTTAAGATATTTTTTTTGAAAACTGAAACCTTTATATAAAATATTACAGCAACTCTAGATTCTGATTGCTCAGGGGGATTGTTGTGCGTTTTCTATTTTAGTTTGTTTTATGTTAAATTGCCTAGACTAATTCTCTGCGATGTTATGTAGCATCTGAAGTCTCTGTTCCTTTTTTTTTTTTTTATTCTTAGTTTTAGTTTTAAGCCTACTTTCTCGGGTGTTACTCCTCTGTTAGCATAGTTTAGTGTTCAATACCTGGATTATTATTAGTATTATATACATATCCTGATATATTAAGGCATGCACTCTTTGCTGATGAATCTGTGTACAAGTCAAGGAGCACAATTAGAGTTCAAGCAATTTGCAAGTCTTCCCAACTTTTCACATTGCACTGGATTTTTTCATATTTCATAAGCAAATGCAGAGTGTACCACATTTATCCAGGGATGTATGGATGGCTAGGGCCCTCTCCATTCTCTACTAGGTGTGCCATATAGTTTTCCAGACCACTAGAGATATTCGGGAAGTGTCAAATCCTACTTTGTTGGCCTCCTTTTCCAGATAACCCAGTTAAATGTCTGGAAGGTCTACCAATTTGCGGTTTCCCCTACCAAGGTTTTCAGTGTCAGAGTGCCTGCAATATTGACTTTCTCTGTTCATTTGCTGCTGAGATGACTACTGGCTCTGACAACACCTAGGTTTTTCTATGCTTTGCCTAAAATCATATCAACTCCCTCTGTGGTAATGTTCTCATATTAAGGGCTTGTCCTACCCTGTAGGGTACATTTTGTCACACTTGACAGAAGTAGGGTGAATGGGGAGGCAAATGGGAATAGCACTATGCTAAAATCCCACAAAATCTCATAGTTACTACATAAAGTTTAGTAGATATTCTTAAATAAATGATTTTCAGTTATGTCTATGCTTTTGATCAATATCCAGAGTCCTGAAATGGTTGCTTGTGACAATTTTTTTTAATTGTTGCTTTTTTGAGAGAGGATTTACTGAGCTACTTAAGCCATCATTTGAGAAGTTCTGTCTTTGGTTATTTTTAAATTGTAAATTGACAAATTATAGTTGTATATTTTTTATGTTTTAATTATAGTTGCATAAATGTATGGTGTTATGATTTATAAGCACAATGTAAGATAACTAAATCAATCTAATTAACACATCCATTACCTCAAAATCTTTTTATTCAATTCTTTACAAATTGCTTGATTTTTATTAACTTTTATTTTAAGTTCAGGGGTACATGTGCAGGTTTGTTATGTAGGTAAACTTTTATAAGACGCTTTTGGTGCTAAAAGAGAAATTCTGCTTGCTGTATCAACTGTCAAGGTTCAGGTAACCCAAGAACATGTTCACCAAGCGCTCTGAAATAGCATTTCCTGGGAAAAAATCATGGCAACAGGAACAATACCTGGTATAGAACCTCTATGACTTATTGCATTATGGAGCAACACACACAGAAGCTGGCTAGATATCTGACTTCAGTAGAGGGGACCCCAGATAGTTTCACAAAATGCTGCTGCTGTTTCTTCATCATCTTCTTAATTTTTTTAAATTAGGTGCTGGAGACAGAATTATAGCATTAACAACGATGAACATCTTTAGGTCTCTGGAAAAAGGATATTACATTGCAAAAGAGTTTTATTAGTGTATAGCCTTCGTATCAGCAAATTATGAAAGTGTTTATTTCAATAGGCACAAACCAGCTGAGACTGACAAAACAGGAAGCGATATGACACATCCAATAGGCCTAAAGAGTAACTTTTAAATTTACATTCCTTTGATTTGTAGTAAGAATAAAACCCAAATATTTGCCCTAGTTGCATTTTCTTTTCTGTGATTATTCTATTTTTTCTTTTGTCAATTTTATAGTTAATTTTTAAATTTACCATCCTACTAGATTAATCCTCTTATTTTTTTTGCTTTGTAAATCTGCTTATCTGGAAATTTTCAAGGTTAATTATACCAAATGGCCCACATTATACATTAATCATAATATTATTAAAATATATCTCAGCATGTAAAAACAAGGTACAAAAACATTTAAGTGCTTAAATTCAAGTATTTTTACTTGATTAGTATTAATCAGTCCATACTAATCGGCTGCTCTCTATTTCTGACAATAGCAGAATAAGATAAAGGAACAAATAGACTCTATCTTGCTATATGGTAATTAGATTCTGGTAGAGATTAATTTTTATAAGAGGCTGTGATATGACCTTTAAATATCTTTAAAACTCTTTCTTCCTTGTTCTACCAGTGGCGTTTTTATTCTAGTAGGAGCTCTAGCACAGAATAATAAATATTTAGAAACATCATTTTATAAATTAATCAATAATTATCAATTGCAGCTAAATTTTACTGGTACAAAAATATTTTCTGTTACTATTTAAAATCAACTAATTTCATTGTTTTGGTTTCCAATAAGGCCTTTACACATATGCCACTAACCTATGACTCTTCAATGTTTTTTCTTTATTTCTCACTGCCTATAAATATGCATAGTCTGCTTTTACAATAAACACACTGTACATAAATTATATGCCTCATTTTTTTCCAGTATGTTTAACCCATATAATTTATATAAATGTTATAATATTTGCAACAAATGTTATTTTTCTTGATGTCTAACATGGACATCTGCTTTACTGTAGAATCAAGGGGGCCAAGTCTTTGGCTGGGCATTCATCACCCCTACTGACTTGAAAAGGAACATTTAAAACTCATCCAAGAACATAATTTAACTCATCAAAATGGAATAGCCAAGAAGTTTAGACCTTTATATTTGTGTGTCAATTTTTATTGTTTTATCAATAGCATAAACATTGAAAAGAAAAAAAACTGGGACTACAGAAAACATGCAAATGATTACTATTTTAACTTATGATTAACTATTTTTTTTCTTTTAGTGATGTTTCTACTCAAATGTCTCACTATCCTTAAGTCATATGCTATACCTGTTTTATTATATTACCTATTTAAATTGAGCAAAAAATAAATAAAATAATTCTTTTAAGTTTTGCTTCCCTGATTATTCTTTTGGAAACAAAGTGTTTTCATAAATTTACCACCTTCCTTTTACATTTTTAATTTAAAACAAAGATTCTATATAAAAGCCCCTTATATTTACAGAAACAATTTGTTAAGTCTGTTTGGATGTAATCACTTAATTAGGTGTAGTTATTTGATTTTTAGTTATAGTCTTTCTTCATCCTTCTCTTTGGTTTTTCTCCTTCCCTCCTTTGCTTGCTCTGAACATACTATTCTATACCTAAGTACTTAATTTGATATCATTCTCCACAGGAATTATGGCATTTGAACGATACATTTCTTAACAGAAACAGCTTCACAAGCAGGAAAAGTAAATAAAAGATTTTTTTGTGCTTTTGTTTACCTACCCATATGTTGACTGGATGCCCTGATGTTATAAACAGATTGGATTCCAGTCATCTGCTAGATGGCTATGTGAAACTCAAAACTGCATTTTTCTCAGGTCTGAATTCCCAGGACACACTATAAAACTAATTTAAGGTAACCACACCTGGGAACAGAACTGATTTTAGCTATCCATAACCATTTTTATTACACTGTTCTTATCTCTACCTTTACATCTTTATTACATAACATAGTTATGTATTGTTGTATTTTCTTTGGAAGAGAAAGGTCAGTTGCTTCTGTACAGGATGGAGCTCTCAATTCAGACCTTCTTGGTACTTGCTTCCATGAGTGGTAGGGTATCTTATTGAGATAAGGGAAAGTGTTTTCCCTAGATAGCTCTCTCTTCTGCATTTATTTGCCCTATGGATGATTTTGCAGGGTTTGTTTTACAAAAAGATACATTTTAATTTCATAAAAGTCTAAACTCATGAAAAAGACCACACCTGGTGTGTATGGGTATGCAAATGACATGTAACGAGAAAATATGCCTTGAGGAAGGAAGGAAGAGAATGTTTTCAGGGACCAGTGTTCATGACTGGGGAAGACCATGTTCTACTCTGTCACAGCACTTTGGGCAATTAGAAAGAACTCAGAGAAGATGGCAGAATAAAGCAAGGGGGGTTGACCCCTGAGTTAAACCATAGTCTCAAAAACCAGGTAGGGTATATTGCCACCAAAACTTTGGGCTGCGATAACAGACACTTTATCATCAACTACTAACAACTGCCCACCAAAAAGCCTGCTTGACTTTCAGCACTGCCTAATATCCTGAGACTTTGGCATAATCCTAAGGGAAGCGTCAGTGAAAACTGGGAATAACTTGTCAGCATCTGAGGCTGCTCAATTCCCATTTCAATAGATTTAAAGAAAAAGCTTGTTATGCAAAAAGTAAAATTTTCTGGCAATGACCCTAGGCACTCAGTTCATGTTTTCTGCAAAATTGAGCAGGGACCTAGAAGTGATGCTTTCCTTTTTCCCCATATGAAGGCATAGGCGTTTCAGCTCAGCTTCCCATGGAATGTATGACAATCACCTACTGGAAGAGGTGCCACTTCATCCAATAACCTCTAATTTCCCCCAGATTTCTCAAATATGGGGCAACTAGCTTTTCCAGACAACTATTATAAATAGCTGGTAACAAAAACCCTGGCAGTGACAATCTGATCATTGTTGCACTAACAAGGTTGTTATTATGCTTGCATTGTGAAAGAGAAAACAGCAAAGTGAAGGGCTCCAATTCTTGGAACAAAATCCATGCTTGATCTAGGTCTGACTTGTTCCCTATGAAAAGCAACAGGCTGGAGTTTTGATGGAACTCTGTTTTCCTGAACTTCACCTTATGAGTTTTCTTCTTCCCTAATAGAGCTAAAGCCTTGCCCATGTCCTGTGACATTGTACAAGTTCTTCTAAATAATTTTCATGTCCCAGATAAAACATACTACAAATGGCATTACTTCAGTGTTGTATTTCTGGTATAGCTTAATTTATGGACTGACATTTATCCTTGATACACACACACACACACACATATATATACACACATACATATGCATATATACATATGTACATATCGTGCTTAAATATACATGAAATGCCGTAAATCAGAGTCTACCTAGTGGCTACACAAATGCATACATTTTACTAATTGGATACAGAATCCATTAAAACTCTTAAGAGATAAAAATTGAAAATATTTGTAGACAGAAGACAATCAGCCAATAAAACTGAGGTCTTTACCGAACCTTTAAAATAGAGATTGTCCGAGAATGGTTTCTAGATTTTTAAAGTTAAAAAAAAAAAAAAAAAAGAGGAAGAGAAGGAAAAGAGGAAGAAGAAAGAGAAGGAGGAGAAGAAACATGGATAAAGATAAAATATGGCCCCAAAATTTAAAATATTTATCATCTGCCTCTTTACAAAGTTTAGCAAACCCTGCTTTAAAATAAAGAAAAACATTCTCATTATTTTAGATAACAACTTAGTATCTTCATAGGAATATATACGTGCATTTCATGGGAAAAATATTGATTATATTAGATGTAAAAAATTGTAACTTCATCTTATAAACATGAGAAACTGTAGAGCAAAATGGACCATGGTATGCAGAGCAGGTAGCCAACCCTAACTTTGAAAGCTAATTGGAGTTTCGTTAACAAATTCAAGCACTGTACCCTCCAACTTTATAGATCTTCTGAAAATCATCAAAGCTCAGAAGGGCTCTCTCTTATGACCAGTGTGTAGATATTTTAAAATGCTATCTTGAAGAATCATGTTTCCCAATTATCATTCTTACAGCAATTCAAGGAATCTTTGGAAATATTGGGAGACATTAGCCTAGTTATGTTAATTACACTTGTAACCAGTGTTTAAATCTAGCTTTAAATGACCTGGAGTTGATGTTAAAATAATTCCTTAAGCTCTCAAAATGTTTTTGCCCTGCTGGTTTTCTTGATAGTATCATCAGTTAGGATCTCCGAATGTGGTTCTTATCTGTTTCCCCAACTCCATTCTCACTCTCCTAACCTTTATGCTCCTTAAAGGGTAGGACAGTTTCTCACACTCCATTTACTATAATTAGTCCCAGGAAGCTTTGTTTCCAAATTACTAGACTAAAATTTTCTCCTTTATGTCTCCTTTGGGTGACCGGATCTGATAGCAAGGAAATACTCAAGTGAATAAACGGTTTAGTGTCTATCATTTGATTAATTAGGTACAAAGTTGAAGAATGATTTTACAGAACAATGACTCATGAATTGGAGTTTTTGTAAAATATTGCATCACTTTAAAATCTGAAGTATACTTTTTATTTAGAATAGTTTGGAAACATGCTGTTTGCTAAATAAAATTCAGTAATTACCCAGCTGACAAGGGATTACTAACCCGAATATATAAGGAGCTCAAACAACTCTATAGTAAAAAAACTAATAATGTGATCAAGAAATTGGCAAAGGATTTGAATAGACATTTCTCAAAAGAAGACAAACAAATGGTAAACAGGCGTGTGAAAAGGTGCTCAACATCATGATCATCAGAGAAATGAAAATCAAAACTACAATGAGATATCATCTCACCTCAGTTAAAATGGCTATATCCAAAACCCAGGCAATAACAAATGCTGACAAGGATGTGGAGAAAAGGGAACACTTGTACACCGTTGGTGGAAATGTGAATTAGTACAACCACTATGGAGAACAGTTTCCAGGTTTCTCAAAAAACTAAATATTGAACTACAATATGATTCACCAATGCCACTGCTGGATATATATCCAAAAGAGAGGAAATCAGTATACTGAAGAGATATCTGCACTCCTATATTTGTTGCAGCATTGTTTACAATAGTTGAGATTTGGAAGCAACCTAACTGTCCATCAACAGATGAATCAATAAAGAAAATGTGGTACATATACACAACGAAATACTCTTCAACCATAAAAAGAATGAGATTCAGTCATTTGCAACAACATGGATGGAACTGGAGATTATTATTTTAAGTGAAATAAGCCAAGCACAAAAGACAAACATCGCATGGTCTCATTTATTTGTGTGATATAAAAATCGAAACAATTGAACTCATGGACATAGAGAGTAGAAAGATGATTACCAGAAGCTGGGAAGGGTAGTGGTGGGGTGGGGTTGATGGAGGTCGGAATGGTTAATGGCTACCAAAAAAAGAAAAATTAGAAAGAATGAGTAAGACCTACTATTTGGTAGTACAATATGGTGACTACAACCATTAATATCATACTTGTATATTTTAAAATAACTTGAAGAGTATAATTGGATTGTTTGTAACCAAGAGGGTAAATGCTTAAGAGGATGGGTATCCCATTCTTTACGATGTGATTATTACACATTGTATGCCTATATCAAAACATCTCATGTACCCCTAAATATATACACCTACTATGTGCCCACAACATTTTAAAAAATTCAGTAATTGCTTCAGGCCAAAAGTGTATCATCAATGGTCATGTATTTTAGTACACAGAGTACTTTAACAGATTATTATATTAATAGCTTTTAAAGTCTTTTCACATTTCGAGGTATAAACTTATTTTTGATAAACAGAAAGTGAGTCATTGTGATAGAAACTGACTCATTAAGGTCCACTTGGAAGATCAAGAACCTAACTGTGGAAGTTTAAAATTTGATTTATTTTTTTTCTCAGAAAAAGATGTTAAATATTTAATTGAGATTTAGCAGATATTTCAGTTTAATAATGTATATAATTTTGCCAGTAAGGAAGTTGGATTGTCACATTTTTCTATAAGTCAGTCAGTTAAAACAAAATTAAGTCAATTAATAATATTGAACTTTTAAATATTGTCTCTAGGTTGAGACTATAAATCCAATTGACTCACTGTAAATGAAAATGCAGGTTTATGATGTCAGTGCCACTCCAGAATTCTCCACAAACTTCCAGATTTGCTGTACATCAGGTAACATAAAACTGTTCTTAAATTTGAGGGTGAAGATCAAATATTTTTTATTTTTGGAACCCTTTCGATACTATATTAACTATATTAACTCAACACAGGAAGAGGTGCTGATTTCACAAAATATTTACACAGTGTTTCCAGTATCCTATATCTGTAGAGTACTTAAAATTATTTCACTTTAACTATTTCATTTGATTCTCACAAAAGCTTTCTAAGGTAATCAGGACATACATTATCTCACTTTGCAAACATGTTAAGGCTATGCAGTACAGGTATGTATGCTGAGTCTTATTGTTTTTCACTAAACTGTCTTTCTCTGAAATGTTCCCATTGTTTTCTTTCCTTATTAATCCAGACAAAACTAAAATTTAAAAAGTTTAGTATGTTTGTTATTTGAAAAAAATGTAGGAATGTGTATTATAGATAACTATAATTTTTATTAAAATCAGAAGGAATGCATTGGGAAAAACATTAAAGTTGGGAATATGAATGTCAGAAGTATTTAGCTAGAACACAATGGTGTTAGCTGTTAGGTGTTAAAGATTAAGAATTTTTGGAACTGAAATATAATATATACTTTATAGATAACACATATTCATATTAAATTATAATATTAATAAAAATATTTTTCCACACATTATTTACAGGAAGCTTGACAATGCTTACTTTAGCAAATCCTTAATCCCAGAAGGACAAACAAGAAAAGGTATTCATTAAAATAGAAGAGATTCTAATAATTTACACCAAGTTGCCAATCACTGTACACTACTGTGTGAAGAAATAAGATTAAATGTCTTTCCTTGATGGAATAGATAATTCTCACTCCTTTGACAAGACAGGACAATGTCATCAACTGAATGAGAGAAGACTATGAAAAATTAGAAAGAAGTTGAATTTTCTTAACTTGGAATGACTTCAGGAAGCATTGCAAGAATAAAGCTTGTATTTTAGATATTTTGAAGATTGCAAAATGAACATACAGAAGAAATTTTATAATTAAATTTATGCGGGCCAAGCCTATACTGAAAAGAATAGCAAGAAATAAAAATAACCTAAAGCAAAGGCACATTTCAGCAAAATGAGTGTCAATGTTTTAAAAATACAAATTCTCAGCACACTAGTTAAGAAGATAAAAATAAAAAAGAAAAGTGGGTTTATATGTTACTTATCAAAAATGAACATGGGCTGTTAAAATACATAGGGGAAACCATATGTATCACAAAACCCAAAAGAACAGCATGGTTAATAGAATAAAACTTTTGGAACAGTTGGTTATTTGCTATCGCTCACAGTATACATGCAGCTAAAAGAATAAGAAAGTCCTTAGACACCTGAATTAATAATGCTAACAAAAAGCAATTACATTTTTTCTTCCTTAGGTTTGCTCACTGCAATAGGTTGTTCCTTCATTTCAGCTCTGTCTAATATGGTAGCATTTGCTTCTATGTAACTATTGAACACTTAAAATGAAGCTAGTGTGTTGGAAAAATAACACTTTAAGTATTATTAAATTTTAATTACTTAAAATTTAAAATGTCACATGTGGCAACTGGCCAGCATATTGAACTGCACAGTAAGGCTTTAAAATGGATTCTTTTTGTTGAATTTAAAAAGTTGATATTGTATTAGTTCATTTTCATGCTGCTATAAAGAAACACCTGAGAATGAGTATTTTATATATTTTTTTAAAAAGTGTACTGACTCACAGTTCTGCATGGCTGGGGAGGCCTCAGGAAACTTACAATCATGGTGGAAGGCACCTCTTCACAGGGTGGCAGGAGAGACAATGAATGCCAGGAAAAGAAATGCCAGATGCTTATAAAACCATCAGATCTCATGAGAACTCATTCACCATCACCAGAACAGTATGGGGTAAACCACTCCCTTGATTCAATTACCTCCACCTGGTCCCACCCTTGACATGTGGGGATTATAGGGATTACAATTCAAGATGAGATTTGGGTGGGGACGCAGCCTAACCATATCAAATATTTTACCACTATTTTAAAATTTTCATACAAATTCATTTCTGACCCTAACTTTTTCATTGTTTTCTCCTGAAGTAGGTTATTCAAAGTGACATAAATCCTAAAAACATTATTATTATAGTCATTTGTTCTAATTTAAGTATTGTTTCAAATTTGAGTCACCTCTTTTCCCCAGATTAGAAATTCTTAATAAATATTACCCTAATACAAATTTAGACTTAGCTAGTTTTATCTTTTGAAGGAGAGTAAGAATAGATGGATGTAGAGACTTATTAAAGCAAATATGCCAAGGACAATGAGAAAAATGTGGTGATAAAGCAATATCTGAAGAGGGTCCGTCCATTCCATCGTCTCTGCCTGCCCCCAACTGTGTGTGGGCCTCAGCCTGCTTCTGCTCTATTTATTTTTTCATTATATGCGACATACATTGGTGGCGAAGTAAGTCACTGATGTTTTTCTACCATCACCACTCCCTATGTAGCCTTGGATAGATTATTTAATCTTCCTGCCTTTAGTTTCTTTAATTTCACAGTGAAAAAGTCGTATTAGACCTATAGTTAAAAATTAAAAGATGTATAGTAATAGAGGACTGTGAAAAATGATATTTGGAAATATATGTCCTATCTGCAGGCCCTCAAAATCACAATGAAACAACAATAAGCAAGCATATAGAAATGACATCAGCAAGATGGCAGATCAGGAGGCCCAGCCTTTTACTCCACCTACAAACACACCAAATAAACAACTACACACAGATCAATTTCTTACTTCTGAGAGAAATCCAGAAACTAGCTGAGAGATTTCTGCATACCAGGAAACTAATTAAATGCACACATTTAAACTAAAGACAGAAAAAATTGACACACATTTGCAATAAATCTCATCCACCGCACAGTATCATGAAATTGGGAGAGAACCCCTAACTCACAGTTTTTCTCTGAAGACCCAGTAGTTTGGATTATATGTCTGACACCCCAACTATTATGGTTTTTATGGAGGAGACTGGCCCCTAACTTGCCTGTCTCTGGAAGTGGAAGGGGCCCCACATTTGCCTGTCCCCCAGGACCACACAAAAAAAAGAGGTATTTTTAAATAGGAACCTAAGCAATTCCAACACCTCTTCCCCTGTCTCAGGGCAGAGCTAAAACAATTAAAGCAAGCTTCCAGCTTCTCGCTGGAACAGGTTAGATTATACATCTAACCTCCTAACATGTCCAGCTGCTGCTGTCCAAGGGTCTGGCTTGTAACTAGCTTGCAACTTAGAGCTAAAAGAGCAGGCAATCATAAGTCCTTTGGGAACTTGGCCAGGTATGTTGGCATTTCCCTTGGCTTCTCCTTCCTGGTTTGATCCAGTGACAAAACCAAGCCTTCAGCTTCTTCCTGGCAGGAGATCCCTAACTTTAATAGCTGCAGCCTGAAGGACTGGCTCCTAAATTGCCTAACCCTGGGAGCTGATGGGGTCCAGCATTTGCCCTGGAGCCACAAAGAACAAATAAGTGTTTTAAATGGACACACAAGCACATTATGGCTCTTCCCCCCAGATCAGTAAACAATGAATATAGGCCATAAAGCACACCTCTCAGATTCTCCCCAGAAGGAGTTAGACTGCACATCTAATCTCCCAACTTTTCTGGCTGCAGCCCAAGGGTCTGCCTTCTAACTTCCCTGTCTCTAAGAACTGATTTAGTTTTCTGAGTATTAGCCCTTCCTGTGTCTCCTGCTCCAGCTTACTCCAGTGATAAAACCAATCCTTCAAATTTCCCTCAGAAGGAGGTGGACTAGATATCTAGCACCCTGACTTTTCTAGCTGCTATTCAAGGGGCTGACCATTAATCCCCCTCAGTCTGAGAGCTGATGAAGCCCAGCATTCTCTACATATCTATGGGTAATGGAGAGCAAAGCAATAGTCTGAAATGACATGCAGTCTGAATGAGTGTACAGGCTTTTTTCACAACTTCTCTCCCTAGAACACTGCATAACAAGTAAGTGATAAACCCCGGCTCTCAGTTTCTCCCTGATGAGAGAAGGAATTGGGCTATACATCTAGTGCTCCAACTTTTTCAGGTGATACCAAGTCTTGAAACACTGACGGGATTTGGCACATTCTAGTATTTTGGGAACCATTAAGAACAAAGACAGCAGTCCGAATGAGCACAAAGGTTTGAGAGACACCTAGAATCTCTGGCTGGGATCATTGCTGTCTTGTCTCCTACATAAGACCAGACTGAAGACTAGGAAAAGTGGTTGCTTTATTTAATGTGCAGACACCAATACAGAGAGCCAAGGAAAATAAAGAAAAAGGGAAATATAGTACAAATAAAAAAACAAATTACATCTCCAGAAGAGATAAGTTACTGGAAGAATCATTTAACATGACAGTCATAAAGATGATTACAGATGTCAGGAGAACAATTTTAGAACAAAGTGAGATTTCAACAAAAGGATAGAAAATATAACAGAAGTACCAAGCAGAAGTCATAGAGCTAAAGAACACAATAACCAAAGTACAGAAATCAATAAAGTGGTTAATAGCAGACTAGATTAAGTAGAAGAAAGAATCATCAAACTTGAAGACGTATCACTAAAACATCCCCCAGTTTTTATAGGATACCGTCAAGAAGACTGATATAGGAATAATAACCATGCCAGAAGAAGAAAGAGGAAAAGAGACAAAAAGTGTACTCAAATAAATTACATCTGAATATTTCTTAAATATGCAGAAGAAAATAGATAGGCAGATCTAGTAAGCCCAAATTATGCCAAATAAGAAAAAAATATAAAGAAACTCACACTGAGATAACATTATAATCAAATTCTCAAAAGTTAAAGACAGAGAATTGTGAAAGAAGCAAGAGAAAGAGACTCTTAGATACAATAAAATGACGATAAGACTATCAGCAGATTTTTCAGAAGAAATCTTGCAGGCTAAAAGTGACTGAGATGGTATATTCAAAGTGCTATAGGAAACTGTCAACCAAGAATACTATATACAACAAATCTATTCTTCAAAAATAAAGGAAACATAAAGGCTTTTCCAAACAAAAACTAAATGATTTCATCACCACTGGACCTGCTTTACCAAAAATGCTAAAGCAAGTCTTCAAGTTGGAACAAAAAAATGTTAAACAGCAATATAAGAGCATAAGAAGTATGAAACTCTTTGTAAAGGTAAAGAGATAGATAAAACCAGAATATTGTATTACTATAATAGTGGTGGGTAAATTGCTGTTAATTTTAGTGTAAAAATTAAAACATTAAAAAAATTAGAAGAAATAAGACTAAATTAAGTTAAAGGGTACACAACATAACTAGATGTAAACTGTGATGTCACAGCATATAATGTGAAGGGAGGAGAAATATGATTATAGAGTTTTTGCATGCAAGTGAAATTAAATTGTTATCAGCTGAAATAGACAATTTTAATTATAATAAATTTTATGCAAGCCCCATGGTAACCACGAAGAAAATACCCATAGAAGTTACACACAAGAAAAAAAATAAATGAATAAAAATTTATCAATACCATCAAAAACAAAACACAAAGAAAGTTAGCAAGAGAATAAAAGAGGCAAAACAACAAACGAAACAGAAGACAGTTAACAAAATACTAATAGTAAAGCATTACCTATCAATAACCACTTTTAATGAAAGTGGATTAAACTCCTCAATCAAAAAATGGATAGAGTGACTGAATTGATAAAAAAGTAATATCTAATTATATGATATTTACAAGGATATCACTTAGATTCAAGGACACACGTAGGCTGAAAGTGAAATGACAGAAAAAGATACAGAGGTAAATGGTAAACAAAAGAGAACAAGTTTGGCTATACTTATATCAGAGAGTATAGAACTAAGCCAAAAACTCTCTCTAATGACAAAAGACTTATTATATAATGATAAAAGTGTCAATTCAATCAGAAGATATAACAATTGTAAACATATGTGTGTATGTACCCAATATTAGAACATCTAATTATATAAAGCTAATATTGTTAGCTCTGAAAGGAGAACTTGACAGTCATACAACAATAGTAAGAGATTTCAATACCCCATTATTCAATGAATATTGAATAATGCATAATGCATTTGTATCCAGACAGAAAATAAACTTTCAATAATGCATAATGCATCCAGACAGAAAATAAACAAACAGAGAACTTGGACAATACTATAGTCCAAATAGATCTAACAGAAATACACAGCATGTTCCACCCAATAGCAGAATATACATTCTTCTCAAGTGCACACAGAATATTCTCTAAGATAGATTACGTGTTAAGTCGCAAAACAAATCTTAGCAAATTTAAGATCAAAATCATACGAAGGACCTTTTCTAACCACAATGGAATGAAACTAGAAATCATTAACAGCAAGAAAATGAGAAAATTCAAAACAATACGGAAAGTAAACAATATACTCTTGAACAATCATTAGGTCAAAGAGAAAAATCAAAAAATAAATTTAAAAATATTTTAAGATGAAAACAAAAACACAACATACCAATACATGTGGGTAATAGTAAAAACAGTACTTAGGGGAAAATGGCAGTGTTAAATGTCTACCATAAACAGAAGAAAGATATCAGTATCCCACTTCAGAAAACCAGAAAAAGAAGAGAAAACTACCCCCAAATTAGCAGGGTTTTTTTTGAAAAGTATACAAAATTGACAAATATTTAAACTGACAAAGAAAAAAAGAGAGAAGACTCAAGTAAATAAAATCAGAAATGAAATAAGAGAGATAACAATAGGGGACTCAGCAGAAAGAAGATCATAAGTGATTATTACAAGCAAATATATGTGAACAAATTGCAAAACCTAGAAGAACTAGATCAATTCCTAGAAACACACAACCTACCAAGACTCAATCAAGAAGATATACAAAGCCTGAACAGACCAGTAACTATAAAGGAAATTGAAACAATAATCCAAAACCTCCCAACAAAAAAAGCCCAGGACCTGATAGCAAGGATGGAACAAAAAGGGAACTCTGGTACAGTGTTGGTGGGGATGTAAATTGTACATTCATTATGGAAAACAGTATAGGTTTTCCTAAAAAATTCAAATCAAACTATATTATGATTCAGCAAACCCATTATTGGCTACATATCCAAAGAACATATAATCAGTATGTCAAAGAGATGTCAGCCCTCTCATGTTCATTGCAGTATTATTCATAATAGCAAAGACATAGATACAACCTAAGTGACTATCAACAAGTGAATGAAGAAATTGTGGTATACTTATACAATGGAACGTTACTTATCCTTAAAAAAATAAGGAAATCTTTTCATTCATAACAACAAATGACATTATTTATTATGCTAAGAGAAATGAGCCAGACATATAAAAAATAAGTACTGCTTGATGTCAATTACATAAGAATCTTAAAAAATCAGTATCATAAGAGAAGGAAATAGAATGGTAGTTACTAGATGTGATGGGTTGGGAGTGGGAAATATGATAAAATGTTACTCAAGGGGGAACACGGTTTCAATTATGTATGATGAATAATTTCTAGAGATCTATGAACAGCATAGTAACCATAGTTAATATTATACTATGTACTTGAAATTTACCAAAAGTGCACATCTTGTGATGTCACCATACACACACACACACACACACACACACACACACAAGATAAATATGTGAGGAGATGATATATCAGAAAAGGAACCATGAATAAATGGAAAAATAACATACTGTCAAAAAATGGCCTTTAAAAACATTCTGTCAATAGGCATTAAGTTTGCTATCCTAGAAGTAAAGCTTATATCCTATTTTTCAGTTTTAAAACTGGGTTAATTATATTTTTCTATAAAACATTACACTATTCCAAATAATGCTAGAAAATAAATCCCATTAATGGCTATATTATTTTTTCCTTAAAAATAATTAAGTTTTTTGTGCTTGAGTCATGTCTTTTAAATAATACAGAAAAGATACTGAACCAGGGGACTGGGAGGAAGTTAGACTATTTAATGCTTGACTCATCATATAGTCAAGTAAAGACCAGTACAAACTAACATAGTTGTGCTCTTGCTGAGGCGCTGCATAGACGGAAGTTTAATTTTATCAGAAAAGACATTATTTAGCACAAGAAAAATCTATATAGTCCTCAGCTTCACTATTAAAAAGTACTTATATGTTGTCTCCCACATAAACTCAAATATGTTGAGAGAGAAGTAGAAAATTTAGTATGTATATGTGAAGGAGAACCCTTCCCATTTTCAAGTTCACAATGAGTGCCAGTGGATTTAGATTAAGCATAATTTATTCCTTCTATTGGGTCTCAAATATGATGGCATAGCTCCATATAGGACCTACGAGTTCTTGATTTTAACTATTTACTCAAATCAGATAGCATATATTTTTTGGCTTTCCAATTATATTGATTTTATTTAAAATGATTTTTCAAAATTATATTTGTTTTAGTTTTTTATATAGTAAATATTATTGATTACTAAAATGAAAGCCAAATTGACATCACAACTGTCCTTTTAAAATAATATTGTTTAAGTGGTGTTTCATGGGCTGAAAAAACATTTTCCATGCTGGAATCATGTCTTTATGTATGTTTTCATCACGTCATCAGTTATTTACTTCTTGAGGATAGAGATAGAGAGAGTAGAGGGAAGACACAGAGAGGAGAGAGAGGGGAGAGAGAGAGAGAGAGAGCCCTCTTGGGGATGGGGAAGGGGGATCATCAGGAAGAATAGCTAAGGGATGCTGGGCTTAATACCTAGGTAATGGGTTGATCTGTGTAGGAAACCACCATGGCACACGTTTACTTGTGTAACAAACCTGCACATTTGGCACATGTACCCCAGAACTTAAAAGTTGAAGGAAGAAAAAAAAAAAAAAAAAATATATATATATATATATATATATATATATAATTTTAAAAAAGAATGAGAATATCTTCCATACTGAGATACTGATGATGATACACTTAATGAGTTTATGAACATTTAATGCTGTTCATATGATGAACATTTGATGGAATTTGCCTAATATGTTGTTTACTGCTTTAACAACTTTTTCTGATTCTGATATTATTTTTCTGATATTATCAAGAATTTATTAACTCAGTGAAAACCCTTCTGATTTTAAGTTTTAGGTCAGTTTTAGAATTTTTTAAAAATAAAAGTACATTAAAATCATCAGTGTTTTCACAAAAATGAATAGCATTGTAGTTTCTTCATAAATAAAGTTAGAGAAGAAAGTGAAAAACACATTGACATTAAATAAGGCAAATTAAATGAATTCTAATTTGCCAGATATGGTTGATTTTCTAGTTTACAGTAATTGTTTATGATGGCTGCTCTAATTGTAATTGTGAAACATTGAAGATCTCATATAATCTTAAGACACTTTCATTTAATCAGGACTGTTTTTATACAAGTCGCTTTATGTAGATGCTGCACAACAGTCTCTTTTTGTGTCTTTTTCCTTCAATAACTACTGAAGTCTTCATTTACACTGAACAAATTATCCTGAGGAGCAGGTAGAAGCAATCAGCAAGGTGCAGCTGGAAATAGGTCTATTTTCATTATGAGTTGGAAAGGGCTAGGGGCCATGACATTTGTCCAGCCTGCCAAGGGAAGACTCTATTAAGACAAAAATAAATAATTAAATAAAATACAATCAAAGCAGAAAAAATACACCCACTGTTGACCTATTGTCTTACTGAGAACACATGATAAAGTAAAATTTTTAAGAATACATAGTTTATGTTGTAAACATTTTCTGCTATTGCATATGATGACAAATAAATTGAAGATGAATCTTTAAGTATAGTCTTTTAAGGCATATTTTCTTTTTTTCTATTCTTTCTAAAGCAATTTTCATTTATATTTCTCTTTGGAGCTCATCAAATTACATTTATATAAGTAAACAGAGAACACACATTTCTGGGAAAACTGTTCAGAATTTGGGAAGAACTGCTCAGAAGTTCAGAAGAAGCTGGGAAAAATATTCAGAAAAAAATTGGAAAAGAATATCTTTTTAAAATATGGATAGGAAGGTCTGACCCAGCAAAGTCTCAGTGGTGGTGGCCACGGAGTGCTTGTGTCACCCCTCCCCAAGCTCCAGGCAGCTCAGCACAGAAAGAGAGACTCCATTTATTCTGGGAAAAGTAAGGGAAGAGACCAGATATTCTGCTTGGCAATCCAGTGACTTCTCCTAGATCTTACCAAAGACCACCATGGTGGTACCTCTATGAGTGGGTAAGAGAAACAATGTTACTGAGTTTGAAGTGCCCCCTGATGCAGATACAGCTGCAGTGATCAAAGACTTAGATCACAACACTTAATTCCCTAGGAAAACCTGGAAAGCCTTCTTAAAAAGGATGGGTACAGACAAGCTCAGACTGCAAAGACTACTATAAATACCTAACTCTTCAATGTCCAGGGATTGAAAAACATCCACAAGTATCCAGACTATCCAGGAACATGACTTCACTAAACAAACTAAATAAGGCACCAGTGGCCAATCCCAGAAAGATGGAGATATGTGACTTTTCAGACAGAAAATTCAAAATAGCTGGTTTAAGAAAGCTCAATAAAATTTAAAACAATATAGAGAAAGAATTCAGAATTCCATCAGATAAATTTAACATAAAGATATGAATGATTTTTTAAAAAATGAACAGAAATTCTGGAGCTGAAACATACAATTGACATATTGAAGAATGCATCAGAGTAAACAGCAGTACTGATCAAGAATAAAAAAGAATTAGTGAGCTTAAAGACAGGTTATTTGAAAATATACAATTGAAGGAGACAAAAGAAAAGAATAAAGCAAGCCCACAAGATGAAGAAAATTTATGTTATCTGCCTTAAAGAGGAGGTAGAGTTCAGGGCAGAAAGTTTATTCAAAGGGATAACAACAGAGAACTCTCTGTATCTAGAGAAAGATGACAATATTCAAGTACAAGATGATTATACAACTCCTAGAGGATTTAAACCATATAAGACAACTTTAGGACATTTAATAATCAAATTCCCAAAAGTAGAGAATAAAAAAGGAGTCTAAAACAACCAAAAAAAAAAAAAAAAAAAAAGAAACAAATAACATCCAAAGAGATCCAGTACATATGGTAGCAGACTTCTCAGTGGAAACTTTACAGGCCAGGAGGCAGTGGTATGACATATTTAAAGTGTTGAGGGAAAAAAAAAAAGTTTTATCTTAGAATAGGATATCCAATGAAAATGTCATTCAAACGTGAAGAAGAAATAATGACTTTTTCAGACAAACAAAAGCTGAGGGATTTTATCAATACCAGACCTATCCTGCAAGAAATGCTAAATGGAGTTCTTCAATCTTAAAGAAAAGGATGTTAACAAGCAATAAGAAATTATCTGAAGGTACAAAAGTCATTGTTAATAGTAAGTATATGGACAAACAGAGTATTACAACACAGTAATTGTGCCGTGTAAACTACTGATATCTTCAGAATGACTAAAAGATGAATCTATCAAAAAGAATAACTACAACATTTCAGTGCATAGACAATATAATAAGATATAAATATAAACAATAGAAAGTCAAAAAGAGGGGGAATGAAGTTAAAGTGTAGCATTTTTATTAGTTTTCTCTTTGCTTGTTTGTTTTTGTAATCAGTGTTAAGTCGACATCAGTTTAAAATAATGGCTTATAAGATGTGATTTGCAGGCCTCATGGTAACCTCAAATCAAGAAATCTACAACAGGTCGGGCACGGTGGCTCAAGCCTGTAATCCCAGCACTTTGGGAGGCCGAGACGGGCGGATCACGAGTTCAGGAGATCGAGACCATCCTGGCTAACACGGTGAAACCCTGTCTCTACTAAAAAATACAAAAAAACTAGCCAGGCGAGGTGGCGGGCGCCTGTAGTCCCAGCTACTGGGGAGGCTGAGGCAGGAGAATGGCGTAAACCCCGGAGGCGGAGCTTGCAGTGAGCTGAGATCCGGCCACTGCACTGCAGCCTGGGCAACAGAGCGAGACTCCGTCTCAAAAAAAAAAAAAATCTACAACAGATATACAAAAAAAAAAAACAAAAAAAAGCAAGAAATTATACCACCATAAAAAATAAGCTTCACAAAAAGCATGGGAAGGAAGGAAGGAAGGAGGGAGGGAGGGAGGGACAGAGGGAAGGAAGGAAGGAAGGAAGGAAGGAAGGAAGGAAGGAAGGAAGGAAGGAAGGAAGGAAGGAAGGAAGGAAGGAAGGAGAAAGGAAAAGAATGGGAAGAAGGATGGAGGGATGGAGGGAGGGAGGGAGGGAGAGAGGCAAAACAACCAGAAAACATATAACAAAATGGCAGTAGTAAGCCTTTATCAAAAATAACATTGAATGTAAATATACTAACCTCTCCAATCAAAACAGAGTGGCTGAATGGATTTTTAAAAACAAGGCCTGGCTGGGCTTAGTGATTCACGCCTGTAATCCCAGCACTTTGGAAGGCCGATGCGGATGGATAATGAGGTCAGGAGTTCAAGACCAGTCTGACCAATATGGTGAAACCCCGTCTCTGCTACCAATACAAAAATTAGCAAGGCGCAGCAGCAGGCACCTGTAATCTCAGCTACTCTGGAGGCTGAGGCAGGAGAATCGCTGGAACCTGGGTGGCAGAGGTTGCAGTGAGCCAAGATTACACCACTGCACTCAAGCCTGGGTGACAGAGTGAGACTCTGTATAAAAAAGATAATAAAATAGGCTGGGCGCGGTGGCTCACGCCTGTAATCCCAGCACTTTGGGAGGCTGAGGTGGGTGGATCACGAGGTCAGGAGATCGAGACCATCCTGGCTAACATGGTGAAACCCCGCCTCTACTAAAAATACAAAAAATGAGCGGGGCGTGGTGGCAGGCGCCTGTAGTCCCAGCTACTCGGGAGGCTGAGGCAGGAGAATGGCCTGAACCCGGCGGGTGGAGCTTGCAGTGAGCCGAGATCACAGCACTGCACTCCAGCCTGGGCGACAGAGCGAGACTCCGTCTCAAAAAATAAATAAATAAATAAATAAATAAATAAATAAATAAATAAATGATAATAATAATAAAAAAAAAATAAAAATTAAAAACAAGGCCAATCTGTTATCTACAAGAAACATGCTTCACATATAAAGGCACAAATACTGAAAATAAAGGAATGGAAAAGACATTCCATGCAAATAGAAGCCAAAAAAGAAGAGAAGGAGCTATACTTATATCAGACAAAATAGATTTCAAAGCAAAAAGTATAAAGAGAGACAAAAAATGGCATTATATGATGATAAAGGGGTCAACTAAGCAAGAGGATATTACAGTTGTAAATATATATGCACCCAACACTGGAGCACCCAGATATACAAAGCAAATATTATTACAGCTAAAAAGAAACAGACCTCAATATAATAATGGCTGGATACTTCAACACTCTACTTTTAGCATGGGAGAGATAATCCATTCAGAAAATCCACAAAGAAACATGAGACTTAATCTGTGGCACAGACCAGATGAACCTAGTAGATATTTATAGACATTTCATCCAATGGCTACAGTATACATATTCTTTTCCTCAGGCCATAGATTATTCTGAGAAATAGACCATACATTAGGCCACAAAACAAGTAAAAAGTTTTTTAAAGATTAAATTAAGTATCTTCTCTGATCACAATAAAACTAGAAATCAATAACAAGAGAAACTTTGGAAACCATACAAACACATGGAAATTAAACAATACGCTCCTGAATGGCCAGCAGGGCAAATAAGCAATTAAAAATAAAATAAAATTATTTTTAAAACAAAGAAAATGGAAACACAACATACCAAAACCTATGGGATACAGAGAAAGCAGTACTAAGATGAAACTTTATAGCACTGTCTCCATGAAAAAAGTAGCAAATCTTCAAATAAGCTAATAATGCATCTTGAAAATTAGAAAGAACAAACCAAACTCTAAATCTGTACTTGTAAAAATTAAAAAACTAAACTAAAAAGTAAATACTTTTTATTGCATTAATGAAGATGTAATAAAACTATATAAAATTAAAAATAATTCTTGTCTTAATATCTGAATTTTATTATTTTATAAATTAATATTTTACATATACACCATGTGATACTATGCAACCATAAAAGGGAACAAAATTTTGTCTCTTGCAGCAACATGGATGCAGCTGGAGGTCGTCATCTTAAGTGAACTAATGCAGAAACAGAAAACCAAATACTGCAAATTCTCACTTGTAAGTAGGAAGTAAACATTGAATACTTGTGGACACAAAGATGGGAACATAGACACTTGATGGAGGAGGGTAGGAGAGGGTTGCACGTTGAGAAACTTCCTATAGGGTACTTCACTCACTACCTAGGTGAAGGGATCATTAGTACACCAAACTTCAGCAACGTGCAATTTACCCATGTAACAAACCTGCACATGTACCCTCTGAACTTAAAATAAAAATTGAAAGGAAAAAAAAGATTTTAGAACTCTGTAATTTTCCTCTCATAAAACATTTTTATTGTGAAATATTTCACTCATAAATGAAAGGAAACAAAAGAAAATGTATGGTTCAATAAATTTTCACAAGGAGAATACCTTTGAACCACCACCAAGACCAATAAATCATATACTGTATAACTTTCTATAGATTATAGGTTTACATGAGCATATACATTTCTAAACACTATGGAAACTATACAAACACATGGAAATTAAACAGTATTCTGCTGTACAATTTTGCCACTTTTCACATTTTATATACCTGACACCTCACAATATGTATTATTTTGTATTGGTTTCATTCATCCAATATTTTAAGAACAGCCATGTTACTTAATGGAGATGTAATTTGTTTTTTTTAAATGGTTTCATTGAATTGCTTCATTGAATTTCTAATAAATTATCCATTATACCATTTGAAGACTTTAAAATTGTTTCTAATATTTGATTATTATGAATGAGAAAGTTTTGAAACTCCTTGTATTTGGATACAAATAAACAACATTTCTGTTGTTTATAAAAATGAATTGCTAGGCATAAGGAATGCATATGTTATATTCAATATATAAGACCAAAAGAATTTTAAAGACTGATTGTGCCAATTTGTACTTCCACCAAAAGACAGAGCAGTTACGTTTGTGCCAGAGGTTTTCTAATATCTGATGCTTTGGCATATTAATTTAGTCATTCAAATAACTCTGTTGCAGCATTTCATTGTAGTTTTTTATTATTTCCCTGATTACGAATGCTGTTAAACCTTCTATGTTTATTGTCCATATTGATATCATCCTTTGTGAAGTGTCTGATCAAGACCTTTGCCATTTTTCTATTGACTAACCTCTTTTTCTTATTAATTTGTAGGTAATTTCTATATATTCTCAACAAAAATACTCTGCTAGGTATACATTCTGGCAATATCTTCAGCATGTGTACTGTATGTCTTTTGATTATTTTAATGGTGTATACTGTGAACAGAAATTCTTGGCTTTAATGAAATATAATTAATCAGTCTTTTCCTTTAGATAAATGTTTTTATGTTACATTTTGAAAGTCTTTCTCTATATTAAGCTTGTAAAGATTTTTATTTTGTATTTTCTTCCAGACACCTAGTTTTTTCTTTCACACTGTAATTAACAATCTCACTATAATTAAATTTTCTCTGATATATGGAAGAGCTTATGCTTCATATTTTTCATATGAATATCCAAATTCTTCAGTAACATATATTGAAATTTCCATCATTCCCCACTAATCTGCAATACTACCTTTGTCATAAGTAAAAGGTGATTATATCTGGTGTCTGTTTTCAAACTGTTTCTTCTGTTTCCATGACCTATCTTTCTAATCTTTATTATCCTTATTGTTGTAGTGCTATAGCTCTAATGAATAGAGGAACAACAGGTTCTTGTCTCGCGGGATTTAGATAAAACAACATGGACACACGTGGAGTGGTTTTATGGAGCGGAGAGTTTAATAAGCAAGAAAGAAAAGAGAAGGCAAAAGGAAGAAGTTCCCCCATACAGAGACAGAGGAAGGGGGGCTCCAAAGCCGAAAGAGGAGACCCCACGTCCCACAGATACCAGCCAGGTATAAGAAGAGGCTGGAGGAGGCGGTGTTGGATTTGCACAGGACTCAGGGGATTGGTTTGACCAGGCATGTTATTCACACAGCTACGAAAAAACTGGCCCTCCCACCCTAGCCTTTTAATATGCAAATACAAGGCACCATGATGTTTTACATATCTGGAGATATGTGGGGACAGCCATGTTGCCAGGCACATGTGGGGCAAGGGCAAGAAGGCCATGGGAATTCCCATGTTTGGGTGGACCCAGTTTCTAATGTCCAGCATTCACCTATTATGGGTTGCCTCCCTGGCTTTAAGAGCCAGGACTTTGCTTCTAGACAAGAAACGTTTTTGGAGCTGCTTTAAAAGAAACAAAAACTAGCAACGGCAGCAAAAGCCAGAATGGCGATCATTAAAAAGTCAGGAAACAACAGGTGCTGGAGAGGATGTGGAGAAATAGGAACACTTTTACACTGTTGGTGGGATTGTAAACTAGTTCAACCATTATGGAAAACAGTATGGCGATTCCTCAAGGATCTAGAACTAGATGTACCATATGACCCAGCCATCCCATTACTGGGTATATACCCAAAGGATTATAAATTATGCTGCTATAAAGACACATGCACACGTATGTTTATTGCGGCACTATTCACAATAGCAAAGACTTGGAATCAACCCAAATGTCCATCAGTGACAGATTGGATTAAGAAAATGTGGCACATATACACCATGGAATACTATGCAGCCATCAAAAAGGATGAGTTTGTGTCCTTTGTAGGGACATGGATGCAGCTGGAAACCATCATTCTTAGCAAACTATCACAAGAACAGAAAACCAAACACCGCATGTTCTCACTCATAGGTGGGAACTGAACAATGAGATCACTCGGACTCAGGAAGGGGAACATCACACACCGGGGCCTATCATGGGGAGGGGGGAGGGGGGAGGGGGGAGGGGGGAGGGGGGAGGGATTGCATTGGGAGTTATGCCTGATGTAAATGACGAGTTGATGGGTGCAGCACACCAACAGGGCACGAGTATACATATGTAACAGACCTGCACGTTATGCACATGTACCCTACAACTTAAAGTATAATAATAATAATTAAAAAAAATAAATAAATAAAAAATAAAATAAAAAAAAAAAGATTATACTAAAAAAAAAAAAAAAAAAAAAAGAAACAAAAACTTTTCCTCTCTATCTGCCTAAAATAATTTCTTAATAACTCCTAGCACAGTAGTTATAAAAAGTCTTGGCTGGGTGTGGTGGATCATGCTTGTAATCCCAGCACTTTGGGAGGCTGAGGCAGGCAGATCACGAGGTCAAGAGATCGAGACCATCCTGGCCAACATGGTGAAACCCCATCTCTACTAAAATACAAAAATTAGCTGGGCGTGATGGTGCATGCCTGTAAATCTCCTGCCCAGCTACTTGGTAGGCTGAGGCAGGAGAATCGCTTGAACCTGGGAGGCAGAGGTTGAAGTGTCCTGAGATCACGCCACTGCACTCCAGCCTGGTGACAGAGTGAGAATCCATCTCAAAATATATAAAAATAAAAATAAAAAAGTTTTGTTATCTGATAGGTGAAGACCTCTCACCTTGTTTTGTTCAAAAGCAACTTGGTGTTCTTGGTGATTTTATCTATATATATATTAAATTCACTTCTTAAGTTCAAAAATGTTTGAAGACAATATTGCTTCTTTAAATCTACAAACATGGCATGTTCTATCACTTACATGGGTCTTTATTACTCTTAATATTTTATATACTTATTCATATATCTTATGTATTATTTATTCAATTTTCATGTATAGTATATATTTGCATGCTACTTCAAGTATTAGTTTTTTAATGGAATTTTCTGTTACAAGTAGACAGAAATTCAATTGATATTTTTATAATGAATTTGTAACTTTCAGTTATGATAAATATGCTCGTTAATTTCAGTACTTTCTTTGTTGATACTTTTAGCATTTTATGTGAATGATAGCATTTTATTCAAATGATATCAATCCTGTTTATTCCTTTTCCATTTTATTACTATTTCTTTCTTTTTTCTTGCCATATAATGTTGGGTAGCATCTCCAGTACAATGTTACATGGAAGTGATAAAAGGAGACATTGTTGCCCTTTGCTTAATCTCAAAGGAAATATTTCAATAATTTGGGATTATTTATGTTGATGATATGGCCTTTAAAAATCCTTTTTATCTATAGTTCCCTTCTATTCCTAGTTTAGTAAGAGGCTTTGCATGAAAGATACTGGCTTTATAAAATGTTTTTATTTCTACATCTATTAAGATGTTGTATATGACTTTCTCCTTTATTCAGTTAATGTGGATAATGGTTTTTATTAATTTTGAAAGTTTAACCAACCTTACATTTCTGAAATGCATATTATTCGGTTGTGAAGTATTATTTCTCATTTCACAAAAGTAGGAATTGAGATCAAGGATATGAAATGATTTACCAGTTAGTGTTTGAGAGATAGTACAAAAATATACATCTGTTTCTTAATTTTATGCTCATTTTACTATTACTTGTTATAGTAAAATGAGTGGTATCTTTGAATCAGAATTACATTGAAATTTCAGATTCATATTTCATAATCATAGAACCTCATATATATTATTTCATCTTTCCCAGACTAATTTTCTCTTTAAATTGGTGCTTGCTATTAGTATTAAAGATAAATATTTGAAAAAGACAAATACAGTACATAAGAATGGTAGATCTTTTAAAAATGTCTTAATTTATTATAAGTTATAGTGATTTTCATTTTAAATGTAAATTTTTGATTTTTGATAACCTAGGAATTTTAGACAACAAAATATATTTTTTACAAATGTTAATGCTCTTACCATGAATTTTAAATTATACAATGTTTTTACTCCTGACTTACGCCCAGATTTTTACTATGTCATATTCCTGTTCTTCATTATAAAATTACAGTATCTTACATTATATGTCTAAAACTGTTTTATATCTTTTACAGTGAGCTTGTACTACTTGTGTTATAAACTGTATATTAGACAATTTAAAACCAAGTATTTTTGGATAAAATGGAAAGACAGAAATCCTGTGTAACAGCCCAGAGGGGTAAAACAAGATGAAGGGGGTGCAAGGACTAGTCAGGTTCATTGATTGGCCACTTAATAATGCTAAGGTGTCAACAGTCTACAAGGTGATCTATAGATTCAGTGAGATCCCCATGAAAATTTTAGATGCGGTGAACCCTCAAAATTTGAGACAGGTCTCAGTTAATTTAGAAAGTTTATTTTGCCAAGGTTGAGGATATGCACCTGTGACACAGCCTCAGGAGGTCCTGACGACATGTGCTTAAAGTGGTCAGAGCACAGTTTGGTTTTAATCAACATGTGTAAAATGAACACTGGTTTGGTCTGGAAAAGTAGGACAACTCAAAGCAAAAGCAGGACAACTCAAAGAAAAAGGGGGCTTCCAGATCACAGGTGAGAGACAAATGGTTGCATTCTTTTGAGTTTCTGATTAGCTTTTCCATAGGAGGCAATCAGATATGTATTTATTTCAGTGAGCAGAAGGATGATTTTGAACAGAATGGGAGGCAGGTTTGCCCTCAGCAGTTCCCAGTTTGAATTTTCCTTTTAGCTTAGTTATTCTGGGTGCCCAAGATATTTTCCTTTACAATGCCTATTTTGTAGAAATTAACAAACTGATTATGATATTTATATAGAAATTCAAGGGATCTGAAATAGTCAAAACAATCTTAAATATGAAAAACAAACTTTGAGTATTCACATTTCCTGGTTTCAAAACTAAGTACAGTGGACAGCTATAGTGATCAGCACAGAATTGATTAGACAGAGTGGTACTGGCATAGGATAGACATGTAGATCAATGGAATACAACTGAATCTCCAGAAATAAACATAGAAATTGATGGTCTAATGATTTTTAATAAAAGTGTTAAAATAATTTGATGGGGGTAAAATAGTCTTTTGAACAAATGGTATTTGAACAACTGGATATACACATACACAATAATGAAGTTGGACCCTACCTCACACCATTTATAGAAATTAACTCCAAATTAATCAGGGGGATTTAATTTAAATAAGAATTTAAACTGCAAAACTCTAAGAAGAAAATATAAGTAAATCATCAAGACTTTAGACTAGGGACAGGTTTCTTAGATATGACAATAAAAGCACAGTGACTAAAGAAAATAATTGACCTTTATCAAAATTAAAACCTTTTCTGCTTCAAAGCATATGATCGAGAAAGTGAAAAAGCAATCCACTGAGAGAAAATATTTGCAAATTATATATCTGATAGGGCATTATGGCCAGAATTTATAAAGGATATAGGCCAAGGGCAGTGGCTCACGCCTGTAATCCCAGCACTTTGGGAGGCTAAAGCAGACAGATCACGAGGTCAAGAAATCGAGACCATCCTGGCTAATGTGGTGAAACCCCGTCTCTACTAAAAATATAAAAAATTAACTGGGCATAGTGGCGTGTGCCTGTAGTCCCAGCTACTTCGGAGGCTGAGACAGGAGAATTGCTTGAACCCTGGAGGCAGAGGTTGCAGTGAACCAAGATCACACCACTGTACTCCAGCCTGGCAACAGAGCAAGACTCCATCTCTAAATAAATAAATAAATAAATAAAGGATATTTATAACTTAATAAAAATACAAACAACTGATTTTTAAAATGGCAGAGAATTTAAACAGACATAACTCCAGATCAGATCTACAAATACCCAGTAAGCATAAGAAATGATAGGAATCATCATAAGTCATTAAGAAATTGCAGATCAAAACTACAATGAGGCTGGGCGCAGTGGCTCATACCTGTAATCCCCGCACTTTGGGAGGTTGAGGTGGGCAGATTGCTTGACCTCAGGAGTTTGAGACCAGCCTGAGCAACATGGCAAAACCCATATCTACAAAACACGTGTGTGCACGTGCGTGCGTGCGTGCGTGCGCACACGCACACACACTTAGATCTAAGTGTGGTGGTGCATGCCTAGAGTCTCAGCTACTCAGGAGGCTGAGCCAAGAGGATCACTTGAGCCCAGGAGATCGCACCATTGCACTCCAGCCTGGGTGACAGAGCAAGACTATCTCAAAAAAAAAAAAAAAAAAACTTAGGCCCGGCGCGGTGGCTCATGCCTGTAATCCCAGCACTTTGGGAGCCCGAGGTGGGCAGATCACAAGGTCAGGAGGTCAAGACCATCCTGGCTAACATGATGAAACCTCGTCTCTATTAAAAATACAAAAAAAAAAAAAAGAATAGCCGGGTGTGGTGGCAGGTGTCTGTAGTACCAGTTACTCAGGAGATGAGGCAGGAGAATGACGTGAACCTGGGAGGTGGAGCTTGCAGTGAGCTGAGATCCTACTACTGCATTCCAGCCTGGGCGACAGTGCAAGGCTCCATCTCAAAAAAAAGAAAGAGAGAAAAAAAAAAACAAACCTACAATGAGATTGCATTTTGTACCCATTAAGATGGCAAAATGAATAGATCAAAAATAAAAAATCTTGATAGATATACAGGAAAGTTGTTGATGGAATTGTAAAATGGTACAAACACTTTCAAAAACAGTTTGGGAATTCCACAAAATTTTAAACATAGAGTTATCATTTGACAATTCCACTCATATTCAACATAATTGAAAATATATATTCATAGAAAAACTTCACACAAAATATAGAAGAATTGATACAAGCTACAATGTGAATGAGCCTTGAAAATATTATAGCATTCAAAAGCCAAACACAAAAGGCAACATGCTGTGTGATTTCACTCAAAAGAAATACTCATAATAGGCAAATGCACAGAGAAAAAAAGGAAATTAGTAATTGCCAGGTGTGAGGAAAGGAAGAAATGGGGAATAACTGCTAATGTGTCTGGGTTTATTTTAGGGGCAATGACAGTGTTCTACAATGTGCTAATGGTGATGATTGCACAGCTTTGTGAATATAGTAAAAATCAATGGCTTACTTTGTTTATTTATAGATAGATAGATAGATAGATAGATAGATAGATAGATAGATAGATAGATCGATCGACAGATAGATCGATTGATAGATAATGGTCTCACTTTGTTGCCCAGGCTGGAGTGCAGTGCTGTGATCATGGTTCACTGCAGCCTCGAATTCCTGGGTAAATTTTATGATACATAAATTACATATCAGTAAAGGTGTTTTTTTTTTTTTTTTTTTTTTTTAAAGGCAAGTACAGCAAGGGTAGGAAAATGTAAACTTTTGAATTCAAAAATTTATTTCACATTCTAGATCTCATTTATCATAAATCAACATTGGGCAAGTTTATTTATATATATTTGTTTTAGTTTCTTTATAAAATGATACAATGTCTGCAGCATAACTTGAAGTTTAAATGAACTCTTCTCAGTTTTTCTCAAACTCACTTTGTCAAAAAACTCGCCTCTAGCAATTGCTAAATTACCTATTCCTAGACCTCTACTCCTAGGGTCTGATTTGGTAGGCCTTGAGGAAGGCTTACAATTTTCTGTTTAAACATGTATCTTAAGAGATTTCTTATGATCAAAGTTTAGAAAAATAATCATAGCTGGCTGGACGCAGTGGCTCACGCCTGTAATCCCAGCACTTTGGAGGTCGAGGCAGGTGGATCAAGAGGTCAGGAGTTGGAGGCTGGTCTGATCAACATGGTGAAACCTCGTCTCTACTAAAAATACAAATATTAGTCAGGCATGGTGCCGCATGCTTGTAGTCCCAGCTACTTGGGAGGCTGAGTCAGGAGAATCACTTGAACCTGGGAGAGCTAGGTTGCAGTGAGCCAAGATCAGGCCACTACACTCCAGCCTAGGCCATAGAAGCGAGTTCCAGTCTCAAAAAGAAAAAAAAAAAAAAAGGAGGGGGGGGAGGAGAGAGAGAGAGAGAGAGAGAGAGAGACAGAGAGAGAAAGAAAGAAAGAAAATGATAATAATTAATAATAGCTGAGAGTCTTGCTAAATGGGTGCTTAATAAATATTAGTTTTCCTCTGTCTCCTATGCCAGTACTCCTTTAAGGGAATGTTTGTGTATGTGATGGGAGGGGTTTATAATGTATATGATTATATATGACTATACACACACTCATATACATCAGGTTTTCATTTCAAAATTTCTACAAAATGTATGCCTTGGCTGCTTAAGAAATTTCAAAGTTTAAAATGGATTTACGCCATTCTAGCTAAAATTTTTCAGATTCCACATAATGGAATCTGATGTAGATCAACATTAGAAATATAATCATGACTTGCCACTGATACATTTTACCTTTTTAAAGAAAGTAAACAAATCTGTAATAGGTTATAAGCACAGTGACCTCAGTCTATTCCTTAATAGAAATTTGTCTTTCTTCCCAACTATGCAGTAAGGTTGTCAGTCTTTGCACAATAGATGCCAAGTAATTAAGTAGCAGTGGTGTTACAGATTTGCTATGAAGATGTGTGTGGGTAGATCTGTGTGAACAAGCCTGGAGAATAGCCATATGCATTTTTCCTAACTGTAGTCAGGATTATCAGCATCACAAACTCTTATTAGCACCAAACTTAAGAAATTTATTTATATGTCATAAAAGATATAGAGCCAAATATAAATAGACTGGAATAAACATCTGCGATTACTAAAATCAACATATTTTCTCTATTAAATAAGCTTTCCCTAAGGAAAGTCTTCCTACAGGGCAAGAAAATTATTCCAAATTCCCTTTTGGCTTGCATTTGAAGAAGTAGTCTCTGACTTTTCTGAAAGATGTTTGAATGTGTACCAAAAACAGTATTTTATTTTATTTTTTAAAGAACAAATAAAAAGTAATGTTTCCAAGAAAGTAGACTATGGGGAATGTTACAAAGAAAAATATGCAGTATTCTTTTTTTAAAATTCATCATCATATTATATCTACTTTTAATTAACTTTATTAATTAATACAAACAGAAGAGTCCGGAAGCATAGAACAACTATTCATTAACATTTAGTATTCACCCATTCCATGGCTTGCTTAGCTTCTGCCATTTGGTTAACAATCACTTTCCTTTGCTTTTACCCTCACCTCTAAAATTGTCCAGGGTTTTGTGATGATTGCTTGAAAACATTGAACCTGAAGTCCCATAAAAACCTGTACTTTAGAAATAGTATAGAATAAGGACAAGAAAATCATACGGAAAATTTTACAAGTTTTCTTTTCTATTCTGAAAATTGTCTGAAAATCTCAATAATTTTGCAGATTTCAATTATTCACAACATAATTTTTCTCTCTGAATTGGCAGACAGTCTTTGTCATATGGAAACTCAGAATACAGGTACTGAAAATTATTAAATCAAGTTTTACATTATTTGTAAAATATATTTGTACATATATGTACATATGTACCTATATATTTATATTATTGCTTAGTCAATTTTTATTTTACACACAATAACATTTACCTTTTTGGTGTTCAATTCTGAGTTTAGACAAAGGCACATATGACAAAAATTACAATTCAGAAGAGGTCTATTACCACTTAAAAAACTGTTGTGTTGCTGCCCCTTTTATTTTTTGTTTTTGAGATGGAGTCTCGCTCTGTCGCCCAGGCTGGAGTGCAGTGGCGCCATCTGGGCTCACTGCAAGCTCCGCCTCCCGGGTTTACGCCATTCTCCTGCCTTAGTCTCCCGAGGAGCTGGGACTACAGGCGCCCGCCACCTCGCCCGGCTAGTTTTTTGTATTTTTTAGTAGAGACGGGGTTTCACCGTGTTAGCCAGGATGGTCTTGATCTCCTGACCTCGTAATCCGCCCACCTCGGCCTCCCAAAGTGCTGGGATTACAGGCTTGAGCCACCGCGCCCAGCCGCTGCCCCTTTTAAATAAGCCCCTTTCTTGCCCAGCTCCTGACAACCACTAATCTGTTTTTTGTTTCCATCATTTTGCCTTTGCCACAATGTCATATAAAGGGAATAATAAAGTGTGTAGCCTTTGAGTCAGCCTTCTTTTACCTAGCACAGCATACTTGACATTCATTTATATTATTGCACGTATCAACAGTTAATTACGTTTTTTTAATATTTGAAGAAATTTATTGAGCCAAATATGAGTGACCATGGCTCATGAAACAGCCCCAGGAGATCCTGAGAACATGCCCAAGGTGGTCAGGCTACAGCTTACATTTTAGGGAGACATAAGACATCAATCAATACATGTAAGATGTACATTGATTTGGTCTGAAAAGAAGGACAGCTTGAAGCCGGGGCTTCCAGGGGATAGGTAGCTGAAGACCTGAAATCAATAGAAGGGAGTATCTGGTTAAGATAAGAGGTTAAGAGTATCTGGTTAAGATAAGAGGTTGTGGAGACCAAGGTTCATATTACGGAGATGAAGCCTAGTTAATTGCTTTTTTAAAATCACTGAGTAATATTCTATTGTATGTATGTTCCACTATTTATCATTTTATTTGTTGAGGGACATGTAAGTTTCTTGTAGTTTTTGATGAATAAAATAGAGCTGCTATAAATACACTTGTACTAGTTTTTGTGTGAACAAATATTTTTATGTCTCCCAGTCTGTAAAAACCTAGGAGAGGGAATACTGTATTATATCATAATCATGTGCCTAACTTTACAAAAAATGAAAGTTTTGCTGTACAATTTTACATTCCAACCAGCAATGTATGAAAGCTCCAGTTGTTCCCTATCCATGTCAACACTTGGCATTGTCAGTTTGCTTCTTTTTCATTATAATAGTTGCAAAGTGGTATCTCATTGCAGTTCTACTTCCATTTACCTAATGACTAATGATACTAAGTATCTTTAAACATATTTATTCATCATCTGTAACTCTTGTTTGATAAAGAGTCTACTCATGTCTATTGTCTATATTTTATTGCATTGTTTCTTAGCTGTTGAGTTTTGAGAATTCTTTCTATATTCTGTATATAAGATTTGTTGTGATACGTGATTTGCAAATCTTCTTTCCTAACCTGTGGCTCATCTGTATTCTGTTAATAATCTGTTTCATACAGCAGCACTTGTCAATACATTTTATGTAGTTTATCATTTTTCTTTAATAAAACATATTTTTGTCTCATATGTAAGAAACATTTGACCTAAAGTTATAATTTTCTTCTATCTTTTTCCATAAGTTTTATACTTTTAGGTTTATTGTAAAACTTACATTTTAATTTTTATATAAAGGGTGAGGTATGGATTGGGTTGCATTTTTACCAGTACAAATATTCAATAGAGTATGTAGTTAAATTTTTCAAAGGTACAGAGAGAAAGGAATAAACACATATAACAAATAACTGAATTCCTATTCTCACAATTCAGGTTTAGCATCCCTTAACCACATGTAATATTTGTTTCAGCGACTTTATTTACTAAGATGTATATTTTACAGATTATGCATGAGACCACTATTTTTCCCTTATGAATCCCATTCCCTGAGAAATGGTTATTTTCTGAATCTGTTTTTTAATCAATTCTAATAAATGTTAAAGAAATGTTTTATAAGAAACATTTTATATAAAATATATTTATAAAAAATACTGTTTTGCATACTTTAAGATTCAATGTCATATTACACCATCATTATTCTGCAATTTTCATTTATTTTGGTAAACAAATGAGATTTAATTATGCTTATATATGTAGACCTACTGTTTTCTTTGTACTGCTGTACCACAATTTATTTACTCATCCTCCTATTGACAAATACTTATTTAGGTTGTTTACAATTTTTTCAGTAAAAATAAATGTGGTAAGCAGTGTTTCTGTGCATGTTTCCTTGTGCACATGTACAATGTTTTGTCTAGGTTATCTGCATAAATGTGGAAAGTCTGGATTGTAGTATATACATAAATATGTTGAATTGTATTTGATATTAGAATATTATTTTCAAAGATGGATGTAACAATTTACCATCTCACCATGAGGTTATGAGAGTTTTCACTGCTGCACATGGTCAGCAATATATAATATACTTTATTTCTTAAAAACTGTGTTCCATGGACATGGAATTATTGAATATCTTTCCATGTATATAGTGGCCATTTGTGTTATGTCCTCTGTGTATTTATGATTGATATATTTTGTCTATATATCTATAGACTTATTCCTTTTTTGTGGTTATTTGATATTTGGGGTATTTCTTTAATTAATATCATTACATTTTTTCAAATATAAAATTCTTTGAACTGTCTTTTAACCTTTAATGTTTATTTGTATTAATAAATTTCTCTCCTAATCAAATACATCAATATTTTACATAATTTTGTGTTCTCCTTTGATTTGATATCATGAAATATTCAATATTTTATTGATGGTGTTAAAACTGTACATTTCAAACTTAGTTCTTAATCCATCTAAAATAAGTCATTGTATATATGCTGAAATAGTAATTCAAGTTCAATTTTTCCTCATGTGAACAACCAGTTGCCCTAATAGCATTTATTTCATAAAAAATCCATTCTCTTCTCATTTTTAATCATGCCTCTGACATATATCAATTTTTCAAATACGCATGGATCTGATTTTGAAATTTACATTTTGTTCTATTTGTCTGTCTACTTATATGTTGATATCATAATATCTTAATAACTCTGCCTTAAAATATATCTTGATATTTGATAAAGCAAGCTTTCCCATCTTGTTTTCTTCCTTAAAAAAATATCAGTTTTTCTTTATCCAATAAATTTTTGAACTTTTAAAAAAAGTTTTTTGTAAACCATTTTGGATTTATTTGGTTGCAACAACAGTAAATTTTTAGATCAATTTACAGAAAATTAATAGCTTCTTAATATTGAGCCTTCCAATTCATGCTGCTGCTCTTTTTTTTTTTTTTTTTTTTTTTTTTAGACGGGCTTTTGCTTTTTCACCCAGGCTGGAGTACAGTGGCACAATCTGGGCTCACTTACTACAATCTCGACTGCCCAGGCTCCAGCAATCCTGCCACATCAGCCTCCCTAGTAGCTGGGACCACAGGCACACAGCACCATGCCTGGCTAATTTTTGTATTTTTGGTAAAGATGGGATTTCATCATGTTTCCTGAGCTGGTCTTGAACTGAGCTCAAGCAATCCACCCTCCTTGGCCTCCTAAAGTGTTGGGATTACACACACACACTATGTATGTGTGTGTGTGCGTGTATATATACATGCTATGTATGTGTGCGTGTATATATATATGCACATACGCACACACTATGATTAGACTTATAGTCATTTATTTAAAAACAGGACAGTTATATTTTTGGTAGATATGTCAATTATTAAGCTTTTGATTTCAGCTTCCAATCCACCCAGTTATACTTTGCTTTGTGATGCTAAGGCTGGAACTCTGAAAACCATGTTTCTCCTTTGGCACCAGACTCCCCTTTGGCTCTGTCAATAGAAAGCACTAGAAAGAGCATAGAAAACTGATGGAAGAAGGGATATGCCCCTTTGTGTTCATTTTTTCATCAAATCAGTTAGACCTTTCATGGTCTATGTTTAGAGTCTCGCAATATTCACACATCAGTAAATTCCTTTGTTATCTATTTCAGGTATCCCCTGGACTGCTACATATTTTCCTGCTGGAAGGATGTTGTTTCCTGTTTGTGAGTTTCCCTTTTTCCATACACATACACCCAGCTCCAGACATTGCAGTGTGCTGCCTTATGTTTCACTAACACCAACTGGTGCTTGCTTCTCTTTAAGAATTTTACATGTCCTAATAACAACATACTCATGCAAGACAGATACAAATAGCACAAACTGTCAAGCATACCCGGAGGATAGATGTCTGTCAAGATAATTTCATTTAATTTCTGTTATTTCTGCCCTCTGCTTATAGCAAATAATATATGGGGACTTTTTTAGTACACTTAAGAAGAAAATAGTGGGGCGGGGCACAGTGGCTCATGCCTGTAATCCTAGCACTTTGGGAGGCCGAGGTGGGTGAATCACGAGGTCAGGAGTTCAAGACTAGACTGGTCAAGATGGTGAAACCCCATCTCTACTAAAAATACAAAAAAAATAGTCGGGCATGTTGGCGGGAGCCTGTAATCCCAGCTACCCAGGAGGCTGAGGCAGAGAATTGCTTAAACCCAGGAGACAGAGGTTGCAGTGAGCCGAGATCATGCCACTGCACTCCAGCCTGGGTGACAGGGCAAGACTCCATCTCAAAATAAAATAAAATAAAATAAAATAAAATAAAATAAAATAAAATATATAAAAAGAAGAAAATAGTGAATAGTATTGAAAGGTGGTCTTTATGTATCAATCCTAATAACATCTATTTTACCGAAAATTTATATTAATTACTTCCAAAAAGGCATGATACTGTAGAGATAGGTCTGAAAGGTCTAAACTGATATCTCTGGGGTTATAAAAAGGCATCTCCCATGATGGTGAAACTTAGCTAAAGCTAGAGAGAAACGTTTCAGTGACTTAAGCTAGATGATATCATCTGCACATGTGTATTTTTTTTTTTTTTTAAGATTTGGGGTCTCGCTCTGCTGCACAAGCCTAAGTGCAGTGGCATGATCATAGTCCACTGCAGCCCTCAAATTTCTGTGCTCAAATGATACTCCCTCATGGCCTCATGAGGCTGGTCTCAAACTCGTGGCCTCAAATGATCCTCCTACCCCAGCCTCCCAAAGTGCTGGGATTACAAGTGTGCCACTGCACCTGGCCCACATGCAATCTAAAAAGGTAGTTTATATATTTAAAAATACTGTTTTGATATTTACATTAAAGGATTATAATTATTGTGCTACCTCTCTAGAAAAGAAGCAAATACAAATTGCATATTTATTTAACAAGGTAATCATTGAAAAGAGAAACTTTGAGTCACTTCAATGAGACTTGACTGATTAGGAAACTTTGTTAATTTTTAAATATGAGGAAAAATTTAAATAATTGAAACAAGAATAGAGTGATACAGTGAAAGAACTGAAACAAGAATAGACAAATTTAGATCCCTTTACCAATTACACAAGGTCATTTTGACATAGCTCCTATCTAACTGTTTAAGCTCACTCCTGGCCACTAACTTCCTTACACATTTTTGCAAGATTTCAGGAGACTTAGTGAAGACAAATAGAATATTTTAAAGTACATCCAAGGCTGGGCACGATGGCTCATGCTCATAATCCCAGCGCTTTGGGAGGCCGAGGCGGGCAGATCACCTGAGGTCAGGAGTTTGAGACCAGCCTGACCAACATGGAGAAATCCCATCTCTACTAAAAATACAAAATTAGCCAGGCGTGGTGGCACATGCCTGTAATCTCAACTACAGGCATGTGATACAGGAGGCTGAGGCAGGAGAATCACTTGAACCTGGGAGGCAGAGATTGCCGTGAGCCGAGATCGTGCCATTGCACTCCAGCCTGGGCAACAAGAGCAAAACTCTGCCTCAAAAATAATAAATAAATAAAAAAGTACATCCAATAATAAAGAACTAATCATAGTTTCCATAACATATACTCACCATCTTTCTATATATTTTTCACACGAACCTTTCTGTCAACATTTAAATTTACTGTCAAGTCTCAGCAAAAATGCAACCTCTTTGGAAGCTGTTCTTCATTCAGACAGATGTGGGAATTCTTTTTCTATATGTCCATCACATTCTGTATTTATCACTGATACGGTTTGCATCTGTGTCCCTGCCCAAATCTCATGTTGAATTGTAATCCCCAGTGTTAGAAGTGGGGCCTGGTGAGAGGTGACTGGATTATAGGGGCAGCTTCTCATGGTTTAACACCATCCCCTTTGGTGCTGTCATTGCAACAGTGAGTTCTCATGACATCTGGTTGTTTAAAACTGTGTCACACCTCTCCCCTTTCTCTCCTGCTCCGACTCTGGCCATGTGACGTGTGTGCTCCCCCTTCACCTTCCACCATGATTATAAGTTTCTTGAGGCCTCCCCAGAAGCTGAGCAGATGCCAGTATTATGCTTCCTGTACAGCCTGCAGAACCATGAGCCAACTAAGCCCTCTTTCTTTAGAAATTATCCAGTCTCAGGTATTTATTTATCACCATGCGGGAACAAACTAATACAATCACCATTGCAGCAGTCTTGCTGTGTGCTTTTTTAAGAAAAGTAATATTGTTTTGGATGAATTTCTGTGAGGATTATAAGGAAAGAAGAAATTTTTAAAACCTGCAACTATAGGCAGTAGATTGTTGCTGAAAAATGAATGCTGAAACTCTAAGTCAATGTAAGATGTCCTATTGAGAAGACAATGTGAATATATAAAGACATAATTCAATGTGAGGTAGTTGGAAAGAACAGTGAGAAGTATGTATTCTTGCTGGGATTCCACTTCTTACTTTGGCCTCTCATATGAACTCATTTCTTTTATGGGTTCTTCCAGCTAGTGAGAAAAATATAAGGGTTTACATATTTCTGAAGACACAATGCAAGCATATTTCCTTTCAAAAAATCCAAACGAAAACAACATTTACTGAGTAGGCGATTACTATGAAGTTTGTCACTTAAAATAAACTTGATTCTTTGCTTCAATTATTTAAAAAATGAATTTTTTAGGAAAATATTATCATTCTGTTATATTGAAACAAGGTTATCAGAAATATCCAGATACTCAACCAATTAATATTTGTGATAAAATTCCTTTTAGATATATTTTATAAAATATACAGTAACAGTTTAAACTGAGATTTGATGGTTTAGATTTATAATTAAAATAGATATTGTTATAAAAAGAAGATGCAGGCTGAGCGCAGTGGCTCATGCCTATAATCCTAGCACTTTGGGAGGCCGACGTGGGTGGATTGCCTGAGCTCAAGAGTTCGAGACCAGCCTGGGCAACACGGTGAAGCCTCATCTCTACTAAAATACAAAAAATTAGCCGGGCGTGGTGACGTGCACCTATAATCCCAGATAATCAGGAGGCTGAGGCAGGAGAATTGCTAGAACCCAGGAGATCAAGGTTGCAGTGAGCCAAGATCACGCCACTGCACTCCAGCCTGGGCAACAGAGCAAGACTGTCTCTAAAAAAACAGATGCAGATGCAGATTAATATCATTATGGCTTCATTTAGATTAGACCTTGTATTTTTGCCTCATCTTATTTTTTCATTCTTTTATTTAAATTGTATGTTTTAGTATTTTATAATTTACTCGTTTGCAACATAAATAAATCCATAAAAATTGTGAAAATTAATAAAAGTAGAGAAAGGCATAAAAATAATTAGTAATATTAGTCAATACTTGGATAAACTTAATGCAACCAGTTATTCCTAGTTCTTCTTTCCATATATCCATTATGTAAGTTATAGACCCCCCTCAAACTAGCTTCATACTTAGAGTCAGTGAAAACTTCAAATATAGTGTTCATTAGAGAAAGATGTAAACACGATTGTCAAAACCATTGCAAGTCACCCTATTCCTTCTTTTACCACTTTTTTAGTTATGAAGGCAAAATAAAACACAATTAGAATAATCCACCAAGAGGTTTATTTGCCACCTGCCATTCTTGGAATGCCTGCTGATAAAAGTGAGTTTTTAACTTGCAGATTTTCCTTGATAGGCTAGAATTAAGAAAGTTTCTCTCTAAAGTGAGTGCTCCAGCTGCCACATGGGGATAAATATAGAATCAATCAAATCAAAGTTTGGCAATATGGAAGTAAAAAATGCATTTGATCTGTCCCAAAGATTTGTTATTTGCATAAAAATAAAATTATTAATCATTTGTTTTTTAAATCTTCCAGAGTTTAATTATGGTTTATTTGTTATTTTACCTGATTTCTCTTACCTCTGGGTAGGAGGACAGGTTTGATAGAGTTGTCTGAGAATTCTGACAATTCATAAGTGGAATAGCCTTCCAGACCCACGTTATAAGAGACAGTGATTTTTGTTTCTTAGCTATGTAACTAGCTATTTATCAGAGCCATATGATTTCAGCAGCCCTGGACAGGAACATAAAAACTAATGTTAGAGTGAGTAGAAGTATCTCTATTTCTATTTTTTAGCAGCTACAATGTGTAAGTGGTAGTTTTTTAAAAAAACATAAATAATAACTCTTTAGTTTAGGTATGGGGACAATATAGTGTCTACAAGGAATACTGACCAAACTCCATCATTCTTTTTCTTTTATTATTATTATTATTATTATTATTATTATTATTATTATTATTTGGAGATGGAGTCTTGCTGTGTCGCCAAGCTGGAGTGTAGTGGCGTGATCTTGGCTCACTGCAACCTCCGTCTCCCAGACTCAAATGATTCTCCTGCCTCAGCCTCCTGAGTAGCTGGGAGTATAGGCAGGCGCCACCATGGCCAGCTACTTTTTGTATTTTTAGTAGAGATAGGGTTTCACCATGTTGGCCAGAATGGACTCCATCACCTGACCTCGTGATCTGCCTGCCTCAGCCTCCCAAAGGGCTGAGATTACAGGTGTGAGCCACAGCACCTGGCCTCACCATTCTTTAAAAAATGATTGACTCCAAGATGGTGGATTAGAGGCAGTTTTAGCATGCCTCTCCCACTTGGAAAGGCAAAATAGCACGTAGATTCATACTATGAACATCATTATCAAGAAGCAATGCAGAAACTTAAAGGAAAACTGAAATCCACAGATCCTTTGAAAGAAGCAACAGACTGCAGCTATACCATGAGCCAGGCAAAAAACTATAAGTACTGAGAGTATGAGACGGGAAGACACTGCCTCTAGGGCATACATCCCCAGTGGGGAACCTGGCAATACAGCCCATGGGAAAGGCCTTAACCCTACCCAGCATTGGAACTGGTTTAGGAAGCAGTGAGAAATATAAAAGTAGGAACTAGGAATGACAGCAGGAGGACCCTGACATGCATTCTCAGTCTACAACGTCGACTGAAGGAAGCCATTCCTTATTTTGTCTCACTGGGACCCTTGTGGAAGTTTGCCAACTAACTCAGGCAGCGGTAGCAGGTTAAAAGAAGCTCCCAATTGAACTTTGCAATGTAACTTCAAGTGGGGAAGAACTCTGTTGGCCAGAACCAGGGGGTGAGTGGGAAGTGTGCTGCAGCCACAAGTATTGGAGCTGGACCCCCAGGCTGTGCAGGTGGACACAAAGGGGCATGACCTGAAAGCTGCAGTTCCTATCTCTGCTAGGAAGGTATATGGCCTGGGGAAGTTCTGAGTTCTAAGCATAGATAGCCTGAAACTTAGCTTACTGCTACTACCAGAAAACAGTGGCTATGAGATCTGTCCTGTCAAGTATGCCAGAGCTATTTGGGGTTTCCCACCACCTGCCACTCCCTACTCCGTGGGTGAGCTCTTCTGTGCAGCAGATGCAGTTATGCTTCTCTCTGGAACATTATGCCAGTGACCAGAGAACCACTACCCCCTAACTCCTGCAGGGGTTGCTGCTTGCCCCACGTGTGGGGAGTCAGAGCACGAACTTGTCTGACCCAGCCCTCACCTGGCTTTGCTCCTCAACCCACCCTGGTAGCTTAACACAATGGATGAAAACTTTGGGGAGCTTTATAGCCCCATCCACCTCCCGAGAAACCAGAGTACTGCAAAAAACAAGCACAAATCCTGCTACTACTACCACAGCTAGTGCTGTTTTGCAACCACCATCTCCTGAATGGAAGCCAACTGGCACAGTCCATTACAACATTCAGGTAAAATAACACTGCACCTAGGAAGGAGAAAACTTGTGCATGACCTCAGCTATACCACTCTGGCTAACCACGAGGTCCTGAGTCTGTCCATGTGACTGTTCATTACTATCACAACTGGTATTTGAGAATGCCAACACACTAAGACCACCTATATCTAAGAAATCTCCCAGAGTCTATGTGACTCCCCTGTCATTCCCAACATAGCTGGTGCCAGTACCCACTGCTGGGAGACCTGCCGACAGCTCACCTCTGTGCATTCCTTGTAGACATTCCCCAGAACCAGCCAGGAGTGTGGCAGCCACACTGGATGGCTAGACTCAGAGGAGCAACAGCATTCACAGTAGTATGGCTCTCAGGATGTCCTACTCATAGCGGAAGGGGGAGTGCAACACATCAAAGGAACACCCAGTGGAAGAAGAGAACCTGGATGGCAGGCCTTCAGTCTGAGATCTTCCCACTGGTAAGAAGTTTCTTTCAGCAGAGGTACAGTTGCAGTGCTGACATCAGCAGGGAAAGTCTGCAGCTCTACCTCAACAGTGAGGCAGCCCTAGTGTTCATTGAAGGGTCATGGAGAAGGGGACTCCTTTTCCCTCTCATCCACCACTGCTGTCATAGCTTGGACTTTTCCCATGGGAGCTCAGCATGGACCCCAGACCACTTTAGGGTGACTGTATTACAACAGGAGGAGCACCCTCAAGGTGCAGGCTTGCACAAGAGATAGAGGTACAATTTCTCTCTACTTGGAACATCAACATTCCTGTAGATGAAAAGAGGTGCCTGTCTGATCTAAATAACCAGAACACTGACTCAGGAGTGTGTCTGGGAGGTGATAGTTTTTCTACTGGCCTGGCAGAGGAGCTGAGGTGGCTCCAGTCTTCTCTGATGAGACCTCAGTGCATTTCACTGAGAGCTCTTCTAGCCACTTCTGTCAAGGCTGAAACCTCTGCTTACCATTGGGTACTACATTTATACCTACTTTAACCACAGCCAGTGTCTACATGTGGAATCCTTCCCTATTGACCTGAAGCCTGAACAATTTAAACCAGTAAATAAAATACTAAGGAAAAAATTAATAATAAAAAAAGTGCACACTACAGGGAAATGAGATAAGTTTCAAGGGAACTTTGTCATTCCAACCCTATAGGAGACAGTGAACTTGCTCACACATTGAGCACATTGCTACTACAACAAGCAGCTGAGAAAGCCATCACACAAAGACTCTCTATAGTCAAGGAACACAGTCATAGTCACACAGTCTTCACTGCTGAAAACACCAAGAGCTGAATTAGGCTACGACAAACTGTAAACATTAAAATCACATCCTTAGGTGGGGAAAAGAAAAAAAAAAAAAAAAGCAGTCAAAAATAATTTCAACAATAATTAGTAGTAGTCTTACCAAATTAGAAGGAACCAGAAAAATAAGACTGGTAATATGACAAAATGGGATTCTGAAACACCCCCAAAAGATCACACTAGCTATCCAGCAGTGGATCCAAACTAACATAAAATTGTTGACATACCAGAAGAAGAATTCAAAAGGCTGATTATTAAGCTACTCAAGGAGATACCACAGAAAGGTAAAACCAACGTAAAGAAATGTAAAAAACAAACAAACAAACAAAAAACCCAACAAACAAAATTTTCTAGAGGAAGAGGTATCTTAAAGAAAAATCAGTCAGAACTTTTGGTAATAAAAGACACACTTAGGAAATTCTAAACTACAGTGAAAATTTTCAACAATAGACTAGAACAAGTAGAAGAAAGAATGTCAGAACTTGAAGAGAAGGTTTTTGAATTAACCCAACCAGACAAAAATGAAGAAAAAAGAATTTAAAGAAATGAGCTGTCTCCAAGAAATATGGGATTATGTAAAAGGGCCAAACTAAGAATAATTGGTGTTCCTGAGGGAGAAGAGAGGGCAGAAAAAAAGCTTGGAAAATTTCTTTGAGGGAATACTTGAGGAAACCTTCCCTGGCCTTGCTAGAGATTTAGATATCCAAATACAAGAAGATAAAACATCTCCTAAAAGCCGGGTGTGGTGGCTCACGCCTGTAATTCCAGCACTTTGGGAGGCCGAGACGGGCGGATCACGAGGTCAGGAGATTGAGACCATCCTGGCTAACACTGTGAAACCCCGTCTCTACTAAAAATACAAAAAAATTAGCCTGGCCAGGCGTGGTGGTGTGCTCCCGTAGTCCCAGCTACTTGGAGGCTGAGGCAGGAGAATGGCGTTAACCCGGGAGGCGGAGCTTGCAGTGAGCCGAGATCGCGCCACTGCACTCTAGCCTGGGCAACAAAGCCAGACTCCGTCTCAAAAAAGAAAAAAGATTCATTGCAAAGGCCAGGCGCGGTGGCTCACACCTGTAATCCCTGCACTTTGGGAGGCCAAGGCGGGAGGATCACAAGGTCAAGAAATCAAGACCATCCTGTCCAACATGGTGAAACCCTGTCTCTACTAAAAAATATAAAAAATTAGCCAGGCGTGGTGGCGCATGCTTGTAGTTCCAGTTACTCAGAAGGCTGAGGCAGGGGAATCACTTGAACCTGGGAGGCAGAGGTTGCAATGAGCTGAGATTGTGCCACAGAACTCCAGCCTGGCAACAGAGCAAGACACCGTCTCAAAAAAAAAAAAAAAAAAAAAAAAAAAAAAAAAAAAAAAGATTCATTACAAAAATTCCATCACTAACGCTTATACTCATCAGACTAAATTCAACATGGAAAAAAAAAAATTAAGAGCAGTGAGAAAAAAAGCATCAATTCACCTATAAAAGAAAATCTATCAGACTAACTGCATGCTTCTCAGCAGAAACCTTGCAAGCCAAAAGGGATTAGGTTCCTATCTCTAGCCTCCTTAAACAGAATAACTGCCAGCCATGAATGTTGTATACAGAAAAACTGTTTCATAAATGAAGAAGAAATAGTCATTTTCAGACAAACAAATGCTGAGGAAATTGGTTACTACCAGACCAACCGTACAAGAAATGCTAAAAGGAGTTCTAAATCCTGAAACCAAGGTTGGATATGCACCAAAAAGAACTTCTAGAAAATATAAAACTCACAAGGCCTATAAAACAATAACACAACAACAGAAAACAAAGTATATAGGAAACAACATGATGAATGGAACTGTATGTCGTATCTCAATATTAACATTGAATACAAATAGGTTAAATGCTCCATTTAATGATAAAGATTGGCAGAATAAATAAAAAGCCACAAATCAAATATCTGCTGTCTTCAAGAGACCCTCCTAATACATAATATTTTATATAAAATCAAAGTGAAAGGGTGGGAAATATATTCCACAGCAAAGGAAATAAAAAACAAGCAGGAGCAGCTATTCTTCTATCAGATAAAACAGACTTTAAAGCAAAAACAGTAAAAAAAAAATGACAAAGAACCTCATTACATAATTATAAAAAAAATCAATCCAACAAAAAGATATTACAATTCTAAATTTATCTGCACCTAACACTGGAGCAATCAGATTCATAAAGCAGTTACTACTTGACTTAAGAAATGAGATAACAACACAATAATGGTGAGGGAGTTCAATACTTCACTGATAGCATTAGACAGATCATCAAGAAAGAAAGTCAATAAAGAAGCAATGGGGAAAGAAAAAAAAAAGAAATAATGGGGGGCCAGGAGTGGTGGCTCATGCCTGTAATCTCAGCACTTTGGGAGGCCAAGGCAGGCGGATCACAAGGTCACAAGGTCAGGAATTTGAGACCAGCCTGGCCAATGTGGCAAAACCCGTTTCTACTAAAAATATAAAAAAGTAGCTTGGCATGGTGGTGTGCACCTGTGTTCCCAGCTACTCGGGAGGCTGAGGCAGGAGAATCGCTTGAACCCAGGAAGCGGAGATTGAAGTGAGATGAGATTGTGCTACTGCACTCCAGCCTGGGCAGTAGAGGGAGACTCTGTCTCAAAAAAAAGAAAAAAAAGAAAAAAAGTAGCTGGGCATGGTGGTGGGCACCTGTAAATCCTAACTACTCAGGAGGCTGAGGCAGGAGAATTACTTGAACCCAGGAGGCAGAGGTTGCAGTGAGCTGAGATTGTGCCACTGTACTCCAGCCTGGGCAACAAAAGTTAAACTCAATCTCAAAAAAAGAGAAAAGAAACAATGGACTTAAACTACACTCTTGAACAAATTAACAGATATATATTGAACATTCTACCCAAGAACTGAAGAATATACATTATTCTTATCAGCCCATGGAATATTCTCCAAGATGGACCATATTACAGGCTATAAAACAAGTCTCAATTAATTCTAAAAAAATTGAAATTATATCAAGTAGTTTCTCAGAGCACAGTGGAATAAAACTAGAAATCAACTCCAAAAGGTACCACCAAAACTATACAAATAAATGGAAATTAAGCAATCTGCTCCTGAATGATTTTTTGGTTACCAATGAAATTAAGATGAAAATTTAAAAAAATTCTTTGAAATGAATAATAGTGACACAAGTTGTCAACACCTTTGGGGTAAAGCAAAAGCACTTCTAAGGGGAAGGATTATAGCACAAAATGCCTACATCAAAAAGTTTGAAAGATCACAAATTGACAACTTAATGTTATAACTCAAGAAACTAGAGAAACAAGAACAAACTGACCCCAAAGCTAGCAGAAGAAAGGAAATAACAAGGATCAGAGCAGAATTAATTGAAATTGAAACAAACAAACAAAAAATACAAAACATCAATGAAACAAAAAGCTGGTTATTTGAAAAGATAAAATTAATAGACCATTAGCTAGATTAACCAAGAAGAGTGAAGCTTCAAATAAGCTCAGTTAGAAATGAAAATGGAGATATTTACAACTGATACCACAAAAATACAAAGAAAGATTGTTTGAGACTATTGTGAATACCTCTATGCACACAAACCAGAAAATCTAGAGGAGATGGATAAATTCCTGGAAACATACAGACCTCTTAGATTAAACCAGGAAGAAATCAGAACCCTGACAGATCAATAATAAGTAGCGACATTGAACCAGTAATAAAAAAAAAAAAGGCCAATTAAAAAAAAGTCCAGGACCTGATGGCTTCACAGTTGAATTCTACAAGATATTCAAAGATGAAATTGTCCCAATCCTACAGAAACTATTCCAAAAGATTGAGAAAGAGGGAATCCTCCCTGAATCATTCTATGAGGACAGTATCACTGTGATACCAAAACCATGAAAGAACATAACAAATAAAGAAAACTACAGAGCAATATCCCTAAGGAACATAGATGCAAAAATCCTCAAGAAAATACTAGCTAACTGAATTCAATAGCACATCAAAAAAGATAATACATCATCATCAAATGGGTTTCATCCCAAAGATACAGGGATGATTTAGCATACACAAGTCAATAAACGTGGTACATCACATAAACAGAATTAAAAACAAAAACTATATGATCATCTCAATAGATGCAAAAAAGCATTCAATAAAATCCAGCATCACTTAATGATAAACCACTCAACAAAAATAGGCATACAGGGGCCAAACCTCAAATGAATAAAGGCCATCTATGACAAAACCACCACCAACATCATAATGAATGAGAAAAAGTCTAAAGCATTCCCCCTGAGAACTAAAACAAAACAAGGATGCCTACTTTCACCACTTCTATTCAAATGGTACTGGAATTCCTAGCCAGTGCAATCAGGCAAGAGAAAGAAAGGGCATCCAGATTTAAAAAAAAGAGGAAGTCAAACTACTACTATTTGCTGATAATATGACTGCATTCCTAGAAAACCCTAGGCACCTCCAAAAGACTCCTATACTTGATAAAAAAAAATTCCATAAAGTCTCAGTTTACAAAATCAATGTACACAAATCAGTAGCACTGCCATACACCAACAACAGTCAAGCTGAGAATTAAATCAAGAACTCAAATCCCTTTTACAACAGCTGCAAATAATAAAAAATAAAATACTTAGAAACATATTTAACCAAGGAGGTGAAAGATCTCTACAAGGAGAGCTACAAAACACTGCTGAAAGAAATCATAGATGATACAGACAAATGGAAACACATACCATGCTCATGGTTTGGTGGCCTTAGCCTTCCTAGAGATTTAGATATCCAAATATAAGAAGATACAAAAACCTCCTGAAAAATTCATTGCAAAAAGGTCATCGCCAAGGCATATAGTCATCAGACTATCCAAATTCAACTGAAGGAAATTATTCTAAGAGCAGTGAGAAAAAAAGCATCAATTCACCTATAAAGGAAAATCTTTCAGACTAACAGCAGACGTCTCAGCAGAAACCTTACAACCCAGAAGGGATCAGAGTCCTACCTTTAGCCTCCTTAAACAGAATAACTGCTTATTGTAAAATTGACCATACTGTGTTATAAAAATGATCATATTGCCCAAAGCAATCGACAGATTCAGTGCAATTTCCATGAAAATACCAAAATTATTTTTCACACAATCAGAAAAAACAACTCCGAAAATTTGTATGGAACCAACAAATAATCCAAATAGCCAAATAATTCCTAAGCAAAAAAAAACAAATATTGGGGCATCACACTTCCAGACTTGAAGTTATACTACAAGACTATAGTTGCCAAAACACCATGGTGCTGGTATAAAAGTTGGCACACAGACCAATGTAAAAGTATAGAGAACCCAGAAATAAAGACAAATACAACTAACTGATCTCTAACAACGCATACAAAAACATAAACTGGGGAAAGGACATCCAGTTTCCTAAATGGTGCTGGTATAACTGCTATCCACATACAGAAGCATAAAACTGGATCCCTATCTTTCACCTTACACAAAAATCCACTCAAGACAGATCAAAAACTTAAATCTAAGACCCAAAACCATAAAAATTCTAGGAGATAATTTTGGAAAAACTCTTCTGAATATTGACCTAGGCAAAGAATTCATGAATAAAACCCAACAGCAAATGCAACAAAAACAAAAATATATAAATGGGACCTGATTAAATTAAAAAGCTTCTGCACAGCAAAAGAATCATCAGAGTAAATAGACAACCCACAGAATGGGAGAAAATATTTCCAAACTCTGCATCTGACAAAGGACTAGTATCCAGAATCTACAAGGGACTCAAACAGTATCAGCAAGAAAGCAACAAATAATCCCATCAAAAAGTGTGCAAATGGCATGAAAAGATACTTCTGAAAAGAAGATATACAAATGGCCAAAAAAAAATATGAAAAATGTTCAGCATTACTAATCATCAGAGAAATGCAAATTAAAACCACAGTGAGATACCACCTTACTCCTGCAAGAATGGCCAATATGAAAAAGTCAAAAAATAACACATATTGGTGTGGATGTGGTGAAAGAGGAATGGTTATACACTGCTGATGGGAATATAAATTAGTACAAACTCCATAGAAAACAGCATGGAGATTCCTTAAAGAACTAAAAGTAGATCTACCATTTGATCTAGCAATCTCACTACTGAGTATCTACCTAAAGGAAAAAAAAAAAAACAACAACAACAGTAATTATGTGAAAAAGACACATGAACACTTAACGTTTATTGCAGTCAAATTAACAACTGCAAAGATAGGGAACTAACTTAAGTGCCCATCGACCAATGAGTGGACAAAGATAATGTGGTATAAATATACCATGGAATATAACTCAGCCATAAAAATATAACCATGAAATATAACTCAGCCATAAAAAGGTGTGAAATAATGTCTTTTGCAGCAGTTTGGATGAAGCTGGAGGCTATTATTCTAAGTAAATTAACTCAAAAACCAAACACCATATGTTCTCATTTTATGTGGGGACTAAGCCTTCAGTGCCCAAAGGCATACAGAGTGATACAATGAACTTTGGAGACTCAGAACGAGGAGAGGGTCAGGAAAGTGTATGATTAAAAAAACTGCATATTGGGTACAGTGTATACTACTCAGGTGACCTTGCACTAAAATCTGAGAATTCACCACTATGTAATTCATCCATGTAACCAAAAACCACCTGTACCCCAAAAGCTATTGAAATAAAAAAAATAAATTAAAAAAATGATTGCCATACAGACACACATTGTGTCTACATCATAAAACTCTATGCTTTAGAGTTGGATTTTTTTGGTTTGTTTGTTTGTTTTTTGAAAACAGGGTCTCGCTCTGTCATCCAGGCTGGAGTGCAATGGTGTAATCTTGGCTCACAGCAGCCTTGATCTCCTGGATTCAAGCAATCCTCCCCCACTTAGCCTCGCAAGTAGCTGGGACTACAGATGCACGCTTGTTTTTAATTAAGAAACCACCTCTAAGAGGTAAGTTGTATGATGGTATATGTGACAATTATTTGTCATTTCTGTAGACATTTTTGGATATCGTAACTCATCTCTAGGCTTCTATGCAGAAGATACTCTGGGTTGATTAGAGCCAAAATAAAAAGTTGAAATGTTAAAGTAGGTTCGTTTTCAATGGGATCAGATATATTGACTCAGAGTTATGTGGAAACTTGGCTACTTTCCCTGCTATTTCTCAGAATATGTTGCTGCTCCTTCACCAAGCTGATCATTATTTCAGGAAGTAACTTTCTCCATATCTCCACTGTGTGTGTGTGTGTGTGTGTGTGTGTGTGTGTGTGTGTGTGTGTATTTACATACCCTCCTTCCCAATCCCTACTCCAAGATAATAGCAAATAAACAACAAAGAAATCCATACATTTATTCTTGGCATTGTCTTTAAATATCTCAATAAAAATTGTCTAAATAAACACAGGATGTCACTTTTGAATTATTTTTTAAACTAGCTAAGTACCCAGAGAGAGAAAGTATTGTGCTATTGTTTGCTGTTTATGCTGTTGCTCAGTTTTCCTCCTACCACATTGAGATTGTTTGCTTCTTCTGTTTCAGGTATGTGAATAAAAACTCCAGGTTTCTTTCTCAAAGAAAGCACAGAGAAAGAATTATGGTTAGAGAATGCGAGAAGAGAAAGTAAATGAAAAATAAAAAATATGGGAATGTCCTTGGATCAACAGAAATTTCCTCCGAAGTCATCTCTGTTGAGAATATAATATACCTGTTCTCCAGGAAAGAAAACAACAATATACTTTCTGATTCTTCAAGAAATGACATGAGATCTTGAAAAGCACTAATTTCTAGGAATATCTATCCTGAGATTTGAAACTTGCTTCATAAAGTTCAAGACCTCAAACAAATTTTGTGTAGTTGATCAATAATTCATTTCATCAAACCACTCTACAATAATGATTCAGGTATTCCGTCTTGTCTTCCTGCAGAGACTTTAAATACATGTATTACATTTTATGACCCAATACTTATTAATCTTTGCAATAAATATATTCAGTTAACATTATTATCCTAGATTATAGGGTAAGTGATTGAGGGGAGCCTTTGACTTGCTGAAGGTCAAACTGAAATGAGAAACAGAAGTAGGATGAGGTATGAAAGTGATTCCATGACTCTAAGTCCTAAATCACAGTATCACGTAGAAAGGCCTTTTTAGTTTTCAAATTCTTTTTTATTCCGCTTTAAAAATTTGCCCTTATTACATAATTATAGCTAAAATGTCATTATGCCTTTTTAATAAACTGTGAATATGGAAACCTCAAATAGAGCCTTCCTCTTCAATACTAAACATCACTGCAATGTAAAATTATATTTTTCTCTATGAGTCTTAAATTTTAAAATAGCAGCTACAATATTTGAGATTTTGTATTTAAAATATATGGATATCAGCTTAATTTCAATCCCGTTATTAAAAGCGTCAGCTGGTTGCTGCAAAATTTTTATATAGAAAGAAACTAGGATAAATGTAACACTGAAAAAGGGATACAGAGTTGGAGAAAGAAGAAAAAGAAGATGCCATGAATTTCTTTCAAACCTTAAAAAAATGGGTAAAAGTTTCTCTCACTGATGAAATGAGCTCTTTACATATAAATTATATTGTAATAACAGAGCTCCTGGGTGGAAAAGAGTTCCTTCTCCTGCTGGCAAAAATTAAAATAATCACAGATGGCTAATGATCAAAAATACTGACTGACAGCTCTGAAGTATAAGACACAGAGAATATTCTCAGAGGAGTGAGAATATTCGCAGTTTCTTAAGCCAACACTCAAATTTGGTTCAAGAAACACACAAAGATTTTCTTACCAGATATTCATGTATAGGAAGGTTTTATTCTATTTTCAAGAGTACTATACGTTCTCATAGAACTCCTTCAAGAAAGTTAATGAAATTGTTTGTCCATATGATTACATTAAGATTTTGGGTAAAATACAGGAATTCACTAAGGAAAGAGGGTCTATATTCCTAAAATAGTATGAAAAATCTGTTAAATTCAGGCATTAGGAATCCAGTCTCATTTTAAAATATAGGCGGAAAAAGAAAGATCTGCCTAGTGAAATTAGCTAGGTCTTCATAAATATGTCAAACAATATTAATAATAGTAACAAGTAACACTTGTTTTGGACTTTATGACATTTTTAAGCTTGTTACTAATATACCTCATTTAATTTATCAAATAGTTCTGAAAAATACATGACATTATTATTCACATTTTTCAGATGAGGTAACCAAGTGTAGAGAAGTTTAAAACATTTGCCAAGATCCCCCTACAGCTGATGAGTTGTAAAACAGGGGCTCAAAGTAGTTTCTAAGCCTGGTGCTTAACCAAAATATAGCTATTATATTAATTATACTAGTAGGATACAAATTCAAGAACATCTATGGTAAGACCAACAACAAAATGTCACATTCTATATCATGTTAGAGAAATTTACAAAGAATTTGATCTTGCAACTACCAAATAAAACAGTTATGGTGTTACTATAATTGATAATGATTAAACTGTGACTTGAAGTTTACTCATTTATTAATGTATTTTTTTACGAAATTAAAAGAAGACTAATATTTTAAATGCCTGAGTTCTAATTTTTGCAAATGCAAATATATATATACATATAAAACAATGTCACTGTCTTTTAAATTTTTATATTCTATATAATGATGTATACTGCATGTATGTATCAACATTTATGCATATAGATAATTCATATGATGTGTGTGTGCCAACGACTACAGGAGCAATGTAGAGAAAATAATCCATGGTGCCTGTGTCAGAGTTATCAAAGAAGGTATGGCATAGATTTTAGATTTTGAGTCATAGCTGGAAATTTGTCAGAAAGGATGAAGTTGAAAAAGGTATATCTTGGTGCCTGGAGTAGGTCTGCACATGCTAAACATACTTATTGAATTAATAATTCTATATTTTCTATATTCAACTTGATAAATTATAATCATAAATATGCAGATTCCCTCAGGAGTACAGTAACATTACTAACAGAACAAATATGAAATATCATAAGCAAAAATCGTTCTTAAAGTAATTTTTTTAAAAGGATTTTTGCAAACCGAATCATCAGGGTGGATTTTGCAGAACATTTTGGGGAAAAAAAAATCCATAATGTTCTTAGCACTGGCTGAAAGAAACACCAACAACAGGCCAGCGCCGTGGCTCACGCCTGTAATCCCAGCACTTTGGAAGGCCGAGTGGGTGAATCACGAGGTCAGGAGATTGAGACCATCCTGGCTAACATGGCGAAATCCCATCTCCACTAAAAATACAAAACTGAGCTGGGCATGGTGATACATGATGGCGCGTCCAGTGTCTTGATTTTCAGTCCTAGCTACTCAGGAGGCTGAGGCAGGGGAATAGCTTGAACTTGGGAGGTGGAGGTTGCAGTGAGCCGAGATTGCACCACTGCACTCCAGACTGGACGACAGAGCAAGACATTGTCTCAAAAAAAAAAAAAAAAAAAAAGGAAAGAAAAAAGAAACACCAACAACAAATGGTTACAGTTAGTAACCATTTAAATGGTTGCTTTTTTATATCCCTGCCAGAATTGCTTATAATGCGGGACATCTCCATTTGGATGTTACTTTTTCCAACCAAAATATTTCCAAGTCAACTCACTGTACTTCACAATACACTGAAATGAGTACAAGTATTAAAAGCATGCCTGAGGCGACAGTAACTTTGAGGTTAATTTCCATTTCTTCAAGTATATTTGATGAATGATGTGACAAAGGAATCCTAATTAAGGTTGAAATCCTGAATACTAAATAAATCAGAAGTGCCACTACATTCGTCTTCCACAGTGATAATACTGCCACTTCTGCTTCTCTTTAGCCCAGCCCTTGACTTTTCAGGAAACCTTTTTCTGTATATTTTCTTCCTCTATAACTTTTGCAGAGAGTAGATGTGAGTATCCTACCTAGACTTAGTCGAGGCAAAATCTAAAACATCCGTGCCTCTTTGTTTTGTTTCTCACTTACTCTTCTACATCAATAGCAAATGTTTATTTTTTACATTTAACCTCGAAAATGCTCCATTTGTGACATGATGATTCCTGTTTCATCTCACATTATAATATTTCATGGCAAAATTAGAAGATACATCTTTTAAATTCTAAGGAATGAAACATACCACAGAAGAGTTTCATAAAAGTTAGCTGTTTTAATGGTGCCATTTTCATTATCATTATCATAAATTGACAAGTAAGGGTGCAAATTCTTTCATTACTCACTAGATGAGTAATGTTAGGCATGTTGCTTAATATTTATGTAACTCCAGTGTCTTGATTTTGAGCCACTCTTGCCATTCTTGGTAGAACACCCATTGACCCTAATGTTCTGGTTGAGTTCTATTTATTTTATTTTGAATATTTGCATCAATGAGATTGTGTTCATTTTCTATTTTATTCTATTTAAATCAGGTTCTAATTTTAAGTTATATTGCCTTCATAAAATACATTTAAGACTTTCTAGTTTTGGCCTGAAATAATTGCAATAATTTAAAATTACCTGTCTTTTAAATTTAAGTAGAACTTAACTGAAAATCCATCTAATCTTGGTGAACTTCACCAGTTTGTACTGTGGTAATTGATCCATTCAGATTTTCAACTTCTTGTTAGGTCAATATTGACAATTTACACTTGAGCAGAAATTGCTCATTCTTGTGGCATTCAAATTGCCATAGGTTTGCAGGTAATATTCATGAATAATTCATTTAAGTTTCTCTATATTAGAGGTGTTTACTTTTATATTCCAAAATTTGTGTTTTCCTCTTTGTCCTTTTTAAAAAAACAAACATCAATATGTATTTATATATCTCATTAATATTTTCAAATACTTTGCATTTGGATTTAGTCACTGTTTTATTTATTTAGCAAGCATTTATATAGTATTTGCTCTGTGCTGAGAACAGCTTTACACACTTTACAAATGTTAACACTTTTGATTTTTATTAATTGGATTTCGATTATCATGGCAATTGTATACACAGATATAAGGGTTTAAACACTAGATGTCAAAGACAGTTGTGCTAGATATGTCAATCACTCAAAAGTTCATTC